>NW_025751283.1:0-15844 GCF_021184085.1 Oncorhynchus gorbuscha
ACCTACATGATTCTGTATGGTATCTTCTCTGGGAAGGAAGGAACAAACATGATACTGTATGGTATCTTCTCTAGGAAGGGGAACAAACATGATACTGGCATGAAGTATCTTCTCTGGGAAAGGAAGGGGAACAAACATGATACTGTATGGTATCTTCTCTAGGAAGGGGAATAAACATGATACTGTATGGTATCTTTCAGGAAAGGAAGGGAACCCCACATGATACTGTATGGTATCTTCTCTAGGAAGGAAGGGGAATAAACATGATACTGTATGGTATCTTCTCTAGGAAGGAAGGGGAATAAACATGATACTGTATGGTATCTTCTCTAGGAAGGAAGGGGCAAACATGATACTGTATGGTATCTTCTCTAGGAAGGAGAACAAACATGATACTGTATGGTATCTTCTCTAGGAAGGAAGGGGAATAAACATGATACTGTATGGTATCTTCTCTAGGAAGGAAGGGGAACCTACATGATACTGATGGTATCTTCTCTGGAAGGAAGGGGAATAAACATGATACTGTATGGTATCTTCTCTAGGAAGGAAGGGGAACCTACATGATTCTGTATGGTATCTTCTCTAGGAAGGAAGGGGAATAAACATGATACTGTATGGTATCTTCTCTGGGAAGGAAGGGGAACAAACATGATACTGTATGGTATCTTCTCTGGGAAGGAAGGGGAATAAACATGATACTGTATGGTATCTTCTCTGGGAAGGAAGGGGAATAAACATGATACTGTATGGTATCTTCTCTAGGAAGGAAGGAATCAAACATGATACTGTATGGTATCTTCTCTGGGAAGGAAGGGGAATAAACATGATACTGTATGGTATCTTCTCTGGGAAGGAAGGGGAACAAACATGATACTGTATGGTATCTTCTCTAGGAAGGAAGGGGAACCTACATGATACTGTATGGTATCTTCTCTGGGAAGGAAGGGGAACAAACATGATTCTGTATAGTATCTTCTCTAAACATGATACTGTATGGTATCTTCTCTGGGAAGGAAGGGGAATAAACATGATACTGTATGGTATCTTCTCTAGGAAGGAAGGGGAATAAACATGATACTGTATGGTATCTTCTCTCTAGGAAGGAAGGGGAACCTACATGATACTGTATGGTATCTTCTCTGGGGAAGGAAGGGGAATAAACATGATACTGTATGGTATCTTCTCTAGGAAGGAAGGGGAATAAACATGATACTGTATGGTAAGGAAGGAAGGGAATAAACATGATACTGTATGGTATCTTCTCTAGGAAGGAAGGGGAATAAACATGATACTGTATGGTATCTTCTCTAGGAAGGAAGGGAATAAACATGATACTGTATGGTATCTTCTCTAGGAAGGAAGGGGAATAAACATGATACTGTATGGTATCTTCTCTAGGAAGGAAATAAACATGATACTGTATGGTATCTTCTCAGAGGAAGGAAGGGAACCTACATGATACTGTATGGTATCTTCTCTAGGAAGGAAGGGAATAAACATGATCTGTATGGTTCTCTAGGAAGGAAGGGCATAAACATGATACTGTATGGTATCTTCTAGGAAGGAAGGGGAATAAACATGATACTGTATGGTATCTTCTCTAGGAAGGAAGGGAATAAACATGATACTGTATGGTATCTTCTCTAGGAAGGAAGGGGAACCAAACATGATACTGTATGGTATCTTCTCTCTAGGAAGGAAGGGGAATAAACATGATACTGTATGGTATCTTCTCTAGGAAGGGAACCAAACATGATACTGTATGGTATCTTTCTAGGAAGGAAGGGGAATAAACATGATACTGTATGGTATCTTCTCTGGGAAGGAAGGGGAATAAACATGATACTGTATGGTATCTTCTCTAGGAAGGAAGGGGAATAAACATGATACTGTATGGTATCTTTTCTAGGAAGGAAGGGGAACCTAAACATGATACTGTATGGTATCTTCTCTAGGAAGGAAGGGGAATCAACATGATACTGTATGGTATCTTCTCTAGGAAGGAAGGGGGAATAAACATGATACTGTATGGTATCTTCTCTGGGAAGGAAGGGGAACCTACATGATACTGTATGGTATCTTCTCTAGGAAGGAAGGGGAACAAACATGATACTGTATGGTATCTTCTCTAGGAAGGAAGGGGAACCTACATGATACTGTATGGTATCTTCTCTAGGAAGGAAGGGGAACCTACATGATACTGTATGGTATCTTCTCTAGGAAGGAAGGGGAATAAACATGATACTGTATGGTATCTTCTCTAGGAAGGAAGGGGAACAAACATGATACTGTATGGTATCTTCTCTAGGAAGGAAGGGGAATAAACATGATACTGTATGGTATCTTCTCTAGGAAGGAAGGGGAACCTACATGATACTGTATGGTATCTTCTCTAGGAAGGAAGGGGAATAAACATGATACTGTATGGTATCTTCTCTAGGAAGGGGAACCTACATGATACTGTATGGTATCTTCTCTAGGAAGGAAGGAATCAAACATGATACTGTATGGTATCTTCTCTGGGAAGGAAGGGGAATAAACATGATACTGTATGGTATCTTCTCTGGGAAGGAAGGGGAACAAACATGATACTGTATGGTATCTTCTCTAGGAAGGAAGGGGAACAAACATGATGGTATCTTCTCTGTATGGTATCTTCTCTAGGAAGGAAGGGGAATAAACATGATACTGTATGGTATCTTCTCTAGGAAGGAAGGGGAATAAACATGATACTGTATGGTATCTTCTCTAGGAAGGAAGGGGAATAAACATGATACTGTATGGTATCTTCTCTAGGAAGGAAGGGGAACATAAACATGATACTGTATGGTATCTTCTCTAGGAAGGAAGGGGAATAAACATGATACTGTATGGTATCTTCTCTAGGAAGGAAGGGGAATAAACATGATACTGTATGGTATCTTCTCTAGGAAGGAAGGGGAACCTACATGATACTGTATGGTATCTTCTCTGGGAAGGAAGGGAATAAACATGATACTGTATGGTATCTTCTCTAGGAAGGAAGGGGAATAAACATGATACTGTATGGTATCTTCTCTGGGAAGGAAGGGGAATAAACATGATACTGTATGGTATCTTCTCTGGGAAGGAAGGGGAATAAACATGATACTGTATGGTATCTTCTCTAGGAAGGAAGGGGGAATAAACATGATACTGTATGGTATCTTCTCTAGGAAGGAAGGGAACAAACATGATACTGTATGGTATCTTCTCTAGGAAGGAAGGGAATAAACATGATACTGTATGGTATCTTCTCTAGGAAGGAAGGGGAACCTACATGATACTGTATGGTATCTTCTCTAGGAAGGAAGGGGAATAAACATGATACTGTATGGTATCTTCTCTAGGGGAATGATACTGTATGGTAAAGGAAGGGGAACAAACATGATACTGTATGGTATCTTCTCTAGGAAGGAAGGGAATAAACATGATACTGTATGGTATCTTCTCTAGGAAGGAAGGGGAACCAAACATGATACTGTATGGTATCTTCTCTAGGAAGGAAGGGGAATAAACATGATACTGTATGGTATCTTCTCTAGGAAGGAAGGGGAACCTACATGATACTGTATGGTATCTTCTCTAGGAAGGAAGGGGAATAAACATGATACTGTATGGTATCTTCTCTAGGAAGGAAGGAATCAAACATGATACTGTATGGTATCTTCTCTGGGAAGGAAGGGGAATAAACATGATACTGTATGGTATCTTCTCTAGGAAGGAAGGAATCAAACATGATACTGTATGGTATCTTCTCTGGGAAGGAAGGGGAATAAACATGATACTGTATGGTATCTTCTCTGGGAAGGAAGGGGAACAAACATGATACTGTATGGTATCTTCTCTAGGAAGGAAGGGGAACCTACATGATACTGTATGGTATCTTCTCTAGGAAGGAAGGGGAACCTACATGATTCTGTATGGTATCTTCTCTGGGAAGGAAGGGGAACAAACATGATACTGTATGGTATCTTCTCTAGGAAGGAAGGGAACAAACATGATACTGTATGGTATCTTCTCTAGGAAGGAAGGGGAACAAACATGATACTGTATGGTATCTTCTAGGAAGGAAGGGGGAATAAACATGATACTGTATGGTATCTTCTCTAGGAAGGAAGAACCTAAACATGGTATGGTATCTTCTCTAGGAAGGAAGGGGAATAAACATGATACTGTATGGTATCTTCTCTAGGAAGGAAGGGGAACCTACATGATACTGTATGGTATCTTCTCTAGGAAGGAAGGGGAACAAACATGATACTGTATGGTATCTTCTCTAGGAAGGAAGGGGAATAAACATGATACTGTATGGTATCTTCTCTAGGAAGGAAGGGGAACAAACATGATACTGTATGGTATCTTCTCTAGGAAGGAGGGGAACAAACATGATACTGTATGGTATCTTCTCTAGGAAGGAAGGAACAAACATGATACTGTATGGTATCTTCTCTAGGAAGGAAGGGGAACCTACATGATACTGTATGGTATCTTCTCTAGGAAGGAAGGGGAATAAACATGATACTGTATGGTATCTTCTCTGGGAAGGAAGGGGAACAAACATGATACTGTATGGTATCTTCTCTGGGAAGGAAGGGGAATAAACATGATACTGTATGGTATCTTCTCTGGGAAGGAAGGGGAATAAACATGATACTGTATGGTATCTTCTCTAGGAAGGAAGGAATCAAACATGATACTGTATGGTATCTTCTCGGGGAAGGAAGGGGAATAAACATGATACTGTATGGTATCTTCTCTGGGAAGGAAGGGGAACAAACATGATACTGTATGGTATCTTCTCTAGGAAAGGGGAACCTAATGATACTGGGAAACATGATACTGTATGGTATCTTCTCTAGGAAGGAAGGGGAACAAACATGATACTGTATGGTATCTTTCTAGGAAGGAAGGGGAATAAACATGATACTGTATGGTATCTTCTCTAGGAAGGAAGGGGAACAAACATGATACTGTATGGTATCTTCTCTAGGAAGGAAGGGAACCTACATGATACTGTATGGTATCTTCTCTAGGAAGGAAGGGAATAAACATGATACTGTATGGTATCTTCTCTAGGAAGGAATAAACATGATACTGTATGGTATCTTCTCTAGGAAGGAAGGGGAATAAACATGATACTGTATGGTATCTTTCTAGGAAGGAAGGGGAATAAACATGATACTGTATGGTATCTTCTCTAGGAAGGAAGGGGAATAAACATGATACTGTATGGTATCTTCTCTAGGAAGGAAGGGGAATAAACATGATACTGTATGGTATCTTCTCTAGGAAGGAAGGGGAACCTAAACATGATACTGTATGGTATCTTCTCTAGGAAGGAAGGGGAACCTACATGATACTGTATGGTATCTTCTCTAGGAAGGAAGGGAACCTACATGATACTGTATGGTATCTTCTCTAGGAAGGAAGGGGAATAAACATGATACTGTATGGTATCTTCTCTAGGAAGGAAGGGGAATAAACATGATACTGTATGGTATCTTCTCTAGGAAGGAAGGGGAATAAACATGATACTGTATGGTATCTTCTCTAGGAAGGAAGGGAATAAACATGATACTGTATGGTATCTTCTCTAGGAAGGAAGGGGAATAAACATGATACTGTATGGTATCTTCTCTAGGAAGGAAGGGGAACAAACATGATACTGTATGGTAT
The DNA here is from genome assembly GCF_021184085.1 of Oncorhynchus gorbuscha. Classification (NCBI taxonomy): domain Eukaryota; kingdom Metazoa; phylum Chordata; class Actinopteri; order Salmoniformes; family Salmonidae; genus Oncorhynchus; species Oncorhynchus gorbuscha. The sequence continues at coordinate 5,701 of NW_025751283.1, forward strand.
CTTCTCTAGGAAGGAAGGGGAAACATGATACTGTATGGTATCTTCTCTAGGAAGGAAGGGGAACCAAAACATGATACTGTATGGTATCTTCTAGGAAGGGGAACAAACATGATACTGTATGGTATCTTCTCTAGGAAGGAAGGGGAATAAACATGATACTGTATGGTATCTTCTCTAGGAAGGGGGGAATAAACATGATACTGTATGGTATCTTCTCTAGGAAGGAAGGGGAACAAACATGATACTGTATGGTATCTTCTCTAGGAAGGAAGGGGAATAAACATGATACTGTATGGTATCTTCTCTAGGAAGGAAGGGGAACAAACATGATACTGTATGGTATCTTCTCTAGGAAGGAAGGGGAATAAACATGATACTGTATGGTATCTTCTCTGGGAAGGAAGGGGAACAAACATGATACTGTATGGTATCTTCTCTAGGAAGGAAGGGGAACCTACATGATACTGTATGGTATCTTCTCTGGGAAGGAAGGGGAATAAACATGATACTGTATGGTATCTTCTCTAGGAAGGAAGGGGAATAAACATGATACTGTATGGTATCTTCTCTAGGAAGGAAGGGGAACAAACATGATACTGTATGGTATCTTCTCTAGGAAGGAAGGGGAACAAACATGATACTGTATGGTATCTTCTCTAGGAAGGAAGGAACAAACATGATACTGTATGGTATCTTCTCTAGGAAGGAAGGGGAACCTACATGATACTGTATGGTATCTTCTCTAGGAAGGAAGGGGAACAAAACATGATACTGTATGGTATCTTTTCTAGGAAGGAAGGGGAATAAACATGATACTGTATGGTATCTTCTCTAGGAAGGAAGGGGAATAAACATGATACTGTATGGTATCTTCTCTAGGAAGGAAGGGGAACAAACATGATACTGTATGGTATCTTCTCTGGGAAGGAAGGGGAACAAACATGATACTGTATGGTATCTTCTCTGGGAAGGAAGGGGAACAAACATGATACTGTATGGTATCTTTCTAGGAAGGAAGGGGAACAAACATGATACTGTATGGTATCTTCTAGGAAGGAAGGGGAATAAACATGATACTGTATGGTATCTTCTCTAGGAAGGAAGGAATCAAACATGATACTGTATGGTATCTTCTCTGGGAAGGAAGGGGAATAAACATGATACTGTATGGTATCTTCTCTGGGAAGGAAGGGGAACAAACATGATACTGTATGGTATCTTCTCTAGGAAGGAAGGGGAATAAACATGATACTGTATGGTATCTTCTCTAGGAAGGAAGGGGAACAAACATGATACTGTATGGTATCTTCTCTAGGAAGGAAGGGGAATAAACATGATACTGTATGGTATCTTCTCTAGGAAGGAAGGGGAACAAACATGATACTGTATGGTATCTTCTCTAGGAAGGAAGGGGAATAAACATGATACTGTATGGTATCTTCTCTGGGAAGGAAGGGGAATAAACATGATACTGTATGGTATCTTCTCTAGGAAGGAAGGAATCAAACATGATACTGTATGGTATCTTCTCTAGGAAGGAAGGGGAATAAACATGATACTGTATGGTATCTTCTCTAGGAAGGAAGGGGAACAAACATGATACTGTATGGTATCTTCTCTGGGAAGGAAGGGGAATAAACATGATACTGTATGGTATCTTCTCTGGGAAGGAAGGGGAACAAACATGATACTGTATGGTATCTTCTCTAGGAAGGAAGGGGAACAAACATGATACTGTATGGTATCTTCTCTAGGAAGGAAGGGGAACAAACATGATACTGTATGGTATCTTCTCTAGGAAGGAAGGGGAACAAACATGATACTGTATGGTATCTTCTCTAGGAAGGAAGGGGAACAAACATGATACTGTATGGTATCTTCTAGGAAGGAAGGGGAACAAACATGATACTGTATGGTATCTTCTCTAGGAAGGAAGGGGAACCTACATGATACTGTATGGTATCTTCTCTAGGAAGGAAGGGGAATAAACATGATACTGTATGGTATCTTCTCTAGGAAGGAAGGGGAACAAACATGATACTGTATGGTATCTTCTCTAGGAAGGAAGGGGAATAAACATGATACTGTATGGTATCTTCTCTAGGAAGGAAGGGGAATAAACATGATACTGTATGGTATCTTCTCTAGGAAGGAAGGGGAATAAACATGATACTGTATGGTATCTTCTCTAGGAAGGAAGGGGAATAAACATGATACTGTATGGTATCTTCTCTAGGAAGGAAGGGGAATAAACATGATACTGTATGGTATCTTCTCTAGGAAGGAAGGGGAATAAACATGATACTGTATGGTATCTTCTCTGGGAAGGAAGGGGAAACATGATACTGTATGGTATCTTCTCTGGGAAGGAAGGGGAACAAACATGATACTGTATGGTATCTTCTCTAGGAAGGAAGGGGAATAAACATGATACTGTATGGTATCTTCTCTAGGAAGGAAGGGGAATAAACATGATACTGTATGGTATCTTCTCTAGGAAGGAAGGGGAACCTACATGATACTGTATGGTATCTTCTCTAGGAAGGAAGGGGAATAAACATGATACTGTATGGTATCTTCTCTAGGAAGGAAGGGGAACCTACATGATACTGTATGGTATCTTCTCTAGGAAGGAAGGGGAACAAACATGATACTGTATGGTATCTTCTCTAGGAAGGAAGGGAATAAACATGATACTGTATGGTATCTTCTCTAGGAAGGAAGGGGAATAAACATGATACTGTATGGTATCTTCTCTAGGAAGGAAGGGGAATAAACATGATACTGTATGGTATCTTCTCTAGGAAGGAAGGGGAATAAACATGATACTGTATGGTATCTTCTCTAGGAAGGAAGGGGAACCTAAACATGATACTGTATGGTATCTTCTCTAGGAAGGAAGGGGAATAAACATGATACTGTATGGTATCTTTCTAGGAAGGAAGGGGAATAAACATGATACTGTATGGTATCTTCTCTAGGAAGGAAGGGGAACCTACATGATACTGTATGGTATCTTCTCTAGGAAGGAAGGGGAATAAACATGATACTGTATGGTATCTTCTCTGGGAAGGAAGGGGAACAAACATGATACTGTATGGTATCTTCTCTAGGAAGGAAGGGGAATAAACATGATACTGTATGGTATCTTCTCTAGGAAGGAAGGGGAACCTAAACATGATACTGTATGGTATCTTCTCTAGGAAGGAAGGGGAATAAACATGATACTGTATGGTATCTTTTCTAGGAAGGAAGGGGAACAAACATGATACTGTATGGTATCTTCTCTGGGAAGGAAGGGGAACAAACATGATACTGTATGGTATCTTCTCTAGGAAGGAAGGGGAATAAACATGATACTGTATGGTATCTTCTCTAGGAAGGAGGAGAACAAACATGATACTGTATGGTATCTTCTCTAGGAAGGAAGGGGAACAAACATGATACTGTATGGTATCTTCTCTAGGAAGGAAGGGGAACAAACATGATACTGTATGGTATCTTCTCTGGGAAGGAAGGATAATGGTATCTTCTCTAGGAAGGAAGGGGAAACATGATACTGTATGGTATCTTCTCTAGGAAGGAATAAACATGATACTGTATGGTATCTTCTCTAGGAAGGAAGGGGAATAAACATGATACTGTATGGTATCTTCTCTAGGAAGGAAGGGGAATAAACATGATACTGTATGGTATCTTCTCTAGGAAGGAAGGGGAACCTAAACATGATACTGTATGGTATCTTCTCTAGGAAGGAAGGGGAACCTACATGATACTGTATGGTATCTTCTCTAGGAAGGAAGGGGAACAAACATGATACTGTATGGTATCTTCTCTGGGAAGGAAGGGAACCTAAACATGATACTGTATGGTATCTTCTCTGGGAAGGAAGGGGAATAAACATGATACTGTATGGTATCTTCTCTGGGAAGGAAGGGGAATAAACATGATACTGTATGGTATCTTCTCTGGGAAGGAAGGGGAATAAACATGATACTGTATGGTATCTTCTCTGGGAAGGAAGGGGAATAAACATGATACTGTATGGTATCTTCTCTGGGAAGGAAGGGGAATAAACATGATACTGTATGGTATCTTCTCTAGGAAGGAAGGGGAACAAACATGATACTGTATGGTATCTTCTCTAGGAAGGAAGGAATCAAACATGATACTGTATGGTATCTTCTCTAGGAAGGAAGGGGAACCTACATGATACTGTATGGTATCTTCTCTAGGAAGGGGGAACAAACATGATACTGTATGGTATCTTCTCTAGGAAGGAAGGGGAACAAACATGATACTGTATGGTATCTTCTCTAGGAAGGGGAACAAACATGATACTGTATGGTATCTTCTCTGGGAAGGAAGGGGAACAAACATGATACTGTATGGTATCTTCTCTAGGAAGGAAGGGGAATAAACATGATACTGTATGGTATCTTCTCTAGGAAAGGAATAAAATGATACTGGGATCTTCTCTAGGAAGGAAGGAACAAACATGATACTGTATGGTATCTTCTCTAGGAAGGAAGGGGAACCTACATGATACTGTATGGTATCTTTTCTAGGAAGGAAGGGGAATAAACATGATACTGTATGGTATCTTCTCTAGGAAGGAAGGGGAACCTACATGATACTGTATGGTATCTTCTCTTAAACATGATACTGTATGGTATCTTCTCTAGGAAGGGGAACAAACATGATACTGTATGGTATCTTCTCTGGGAAGGAAGGGGAATAAACATGATACTGTATGGTATCTTCTCTGGGAAGGAAGGGGAATAAACATGATACTGTATGGTATCTTCTCTAGGAAGGAAGGAATCAAACATGATACTGTATGGTATCTTCTCTAGGAAGGAAGGAATCAAACATGATACTGTATGGTATCTTCTCTGGGAAGGAAGGGGAATAAACATGATACTGTATGGTATCTTCTCTAGGAAGGAAGGGGAACAAACATGATACTGTATGGTATCTTCTCTAGGAAGGAAGGGGAACAAACATGATACTGTATGGTATCTTCTCTAGGAAGGAAGGGGAATAAACATGATACTGTATGGTATCTTCTCTAGGAAGGAAGGGGAACCTACATGATACTGTATGGTATCTTCTCTAGGAAGGAAGGGGAATAAACATGATACTGTATGGTATCTTCTCTAGGAAGGAAGGGGAATAAACATGATACTGTATGGTATCTTCTCTAGGAAGGAAGGGGAACAAACATGATACTGTATGGTATCTTCTCTAGGAAGGAAGGGGAATAAACATGATACTGTATGGTATCTTCTCTAGGAAGGAGGAGAACAAACATGATACTGTATGGTATCTTCTCTAGGAAGGAAGGGAATAAACATGATACTGTATGGTATCTTCTCTAGGAAGGAAGGGGAATAAACATGATACTGTATGGTATCTTCTCTAGGAAGGAAGGGAATAAACATGATACTGTATGGTATCTTCTCTAGGAAGGAAGGGGAATAAACATGATACTGTATGGTATCTTCTCTAGGAAGGAAGGAAGGAAGGGAAAACATGATACTGTATGGTATCTTCTCTAGGAAGGAAGGGGAACCAAACATGATACTGTATGGTATCTTCTCTAGGAAGGAAGGGGAATAAACATGATACTGTATGGTATCTTCTCTAGGAAGGAAGGGAATAAACATGATACTGTATGGTATCTTCTCTAGGAAGGAAGGGGAATCTTCTCTAGGAAAACATGATACTGTATGGTATCTTCTCTAGGAAGGAAGGGGAATAAACATGATACTGTATGGTATCTTCTCTAGGAAGGAAGGGGAACAAACATGATACTGTATGGTATCTTCTCTAGGAAGGAAGGGGAATAAACATGATACTGTATGGTATCTTCTCTAGGAAGGAAGGGGAACCTACATGATACTGTATGGTATCTTCTCTAGGAAGGAAGGGGAATAAACATGATACTGTATGGTATCTTCTCTAGGAAGGAAGGGAACAAACATGATACTGTATGGTATCTTCTCTAGGAAGGAAGGAACAAACATGATACTGTATGGTATCTTCTCTAGGAAGGAAGGGGAATAAACATGATACTGTATGGTATCTTCTCTAGGAAGGAAGGGGAATAAACATGATACTGTATGGTATCTTCTCTAGGAAGGAAGGGGAATAAACATGATACTGTATGGTATCTTCTCTAGGAAGGAAGGGGAATAAACATGATACTGTATGGTATCTTCTCTAGGAAGGAAGGGGAATAAACATGATACTGTATGGTATCTTCTCTAGGAAGGAAGGGGAACCTACATGATACTGTATGGTATCTTCTCTAGGAAGGAAGGGGAATAAACATGATACTGTATGGTATCTTCTCTAGGAAGGAAGGGGAACCTACATGATACTGTATGGTATCTTCTCTAGGAAGGAAGGGGAACCTACATGATACTGTATGGTATCTTCTCTGGGAAGGAAGGGGAATAAACATGATACTGTATGGTATCTTCTCTAGGAAGGAAGGGGAATAAACATGATACTGTATGGTATCTTCTCTGGGAAGGAAGGGGAATAAACATGATACTGTATGGTATCTTCTCTAGGAAGGAAGGGGAACAAACATGATACTGTATGGTATCTTCTCTAGGAAGGAAGGGGAACAAACATGATACTGTATGGTATCTTCTCTAGGAAGGAAGGGGAATAAACATGATACTGTATGGTATCTTCTCTAGGAAGGAGGGGAACAAACATGATACTGTATGGTATCTTCTCTAGGAAGGAAGGAGAACAAACATGATACTGTATGGTATCTTCTCTAGGAAGGAAGGAACAAACATGATACTGTATGGTATCTTCTCTAGGAAGGAAGGGGAACCTACATGATACTGTATGGTATCTTCTCTGGGAAGGAAGGGGAACAAACATGATACTGTATGGTATCTTCTAGGAAGGAAGGGGAACAAACATGATACTGTATGGTAGGAAGGAAGGGGAACAAACATGATACTGTATGGTATCTTCTCTAGGAAGGAAGGGGAACAAACATGATACTGTATGGTATCTTCTCTAGGAAGGAAGGGGAATAAACATGATACTGTATGGTATCTTCTCTAGGAAGGAAGGGGAACCTAAACATGATACTGTATGGTATCTTCTCTAGGAAGGAAGGGGAATAAACATGATACTGTATGGTATCTTCTCTAGGAAGGAAGGGGAACCTACATGATACTGTATGGTATCTTCTCTAGGAAGGAAGGGGAATAAACATGATACTGTATGGTATCTTCTCTAGGAAGGAAGGGGAACCTAAACATGATACTGTATGGTATCTTCTCTAGGAAGGAAGGGGAACCTACATGATACTGTATGGTATCTTCTCTAGGAAGGAAGGGGAATAAACATGATACTGTATGGTATCTTCTCTGGGAAGGAAGGGGAATAAACATGATACTGTATGGTATCTTCTCTAGGAAGGAAGGGGAATAAACATGATACTGTATGGTATCTTCTCTAGGAAGGAAGGGGAACCTACATGATACTGTATGGTATCTTCTCTAGGAAGGAAGGGGAATAAACATGATACTGTATGGTATCTTCTCTAGGAAGGAAGGGGAACAAACATGATACTGTATGGTATCTTCTCTAGGAAGGAAGGGGAATAAACATGATACTGTATGGTATCTTCTCTAGGAAGGAAGGGGAACCTACATGATACTGTATGGTATCTTCTCTAGGAAGGGGAACCTACATGATACTATATGGTATCTTCTCTGGGAAGGAAGGGGAACAAACATGATACTGTATGGTATCTTCTCTAGGAAAGGGGAACAAACATGATACTGTATGGTATCTTCTCTAGGAAGGAGAAGGAACAAACATGATACTGTATGGTATCTTCTCTAGGAAGGAAGGGGAACAAACATGATACTGTATGGTATCTTCTCTAGGAAGGAAGGGGAACAAACATGATACTGTATGGTATCTTCTCTAGGAAGGGGAACCTAAACATGATACTGTATGGTATCTTCTCTGGGAAGGAAGGGGAACCTAAACATGATACTGTATGGTATCTTCTCTAGGAAGGAAGGGGAATAAACATGATACTGTATGGTATCTTCTCTAGGAAGGAAGGGGAATAAACATGATACTGTATGGTATCTTCTCTAGGAAGGAAGGGGAATAAACATGATACTGTATGGTATCTTCTCTAGGAAGGAGGAGAACAAACATGATACTGTATGGTATCTTCTCTAGGAAGGAAGGAACAAACATGATACTGTATGGTATCTTCTCTAGGAAGGAAGGAACAAACATGATACTGTATGGTATCTTCTCTAGGAAGGAAGGGGAACCTACATGATACTGTATGGTATCTTCTCTAGGAAGGAAGGGGAATAAACATGATACTGTATGGTATCTTCTCTAGGAAGGAAGGAATCAAACATGATACTGTATGGTATCTTCTCTGGGAAGGAAGGGGAATAAACATGATACTGTATGGTATCTTCTCTAGGAAGGAAGGGGAATAAACATGATACTGTATGGTATCTTCTCTAGGAAGGAAGGGGAATAAACATGATACTGTATGGTATCTTCTCTAGGAAGGAAGGGGAATACATGATACTGTATGGTATCTTCTCTAGGAAGGAAGGGGAACCTACATGATACTGTATGGTATCTTCTCTAGGAAGGAAGGGGAATAAACATGATACTGTATGGTATCTTCTCTAGGAAGGAAGGGGAATAAACATGATACTGTATGGTATCTTCTCTAGGAAGGAAGGGGAATAAACATGATACTGTATGGTATCTTCTCTAGGAAGGAAGGGGAATAAACATGATACTGTATGGTATCTTCTCTAGGAAGGAAGGGGAACCTACATGATACTGTATGGTATCTTCTCTAGGAAGGAAGGGAATAAACATGATACTGTATGGTATCTTCTCTAGGAAGGAAGGGGAACCTACATGATACTGTATGGTATCTTCTCTGGGAAGGAAGGGGATGGTATCTTCTCTAGGAAGGAAGGGGATAAACATGATACTGTATGGTATCTTCTCTAGGAAGGAAGGGGAATAAACAAACTGTATGGTATCTTCTCTAGGAAGGAAGGGAATAAACTGATACTGTATGGTATCTTCTCTAGGAAGGAAGGGGAATAAACATGATACTGATGGTATCTTCTCTAGGAAGGAAGGGGAATAAACATGATACTGTATGGTATCTTCTCTAGGAAGGAAGGGGAACCTACATGATACTGTATGGTATCTTCTCTAGGAAGGAAGGGGAACAAACATGATACTGTATGGTATCTTTCTAGGAAGGAAGGGGAACAAACATGATACTGTATGGTATCTTCTCTAGGAAGGAAGGGGAATAAACATGATACTGTATGGTATCTTCTCTAGGAAGGAAGGGGAATAAACATGATACTGTATGGTATCTTCTAGGAAGGAAGGGGAACAAACATGATACTGTATGGTATCTTCTCTAGGAAGGAAGGGAACAAACATGATACTGTATGGTATCTTCTCTAGGAAAGGGGAAACATGATACTGTATGGTATCTTTTCTAGGAAGGAAAGGGAATAAACATGATACTGTATGGTATCTTCTCTAGGAAGGAAGGGGAACCTACATGATACTGTATGGTATCTTTCTAGGAAGGAAGGGAATAAACATGATACTGTATGGTATCTTCTCTAGGAAGGAAGGGGAACAAACATGATACTGTATGGTATCTTCTCTAGGAAGGAAGGGGAATAAACATGATACTGTATGGTATCTTCTCTAGGAAGGAAGGGGAACAAACATGATACTGTATGGTATCTTCTCTGGAAGGAAGGGGAACCTACATGATACTGTATGGTATCTTCTCTAGGAAGGAAGGGGAATAAACATGATACTGTATGGTATCTTCTCTGGGAAGGGGAACCTACATGATACTGTATGGTATCTTCTAGGAAGGAAGGGGAATAAACATGATACTGTATGGTATCTTCTCTAGGAAGGAAGGGGAACAAACATGATACTGTATGGTATCTTCTCTAGGAAGGAAGGGGAACAAACATGATACTGTATGGTATCTTCTCTAGGAAGGAAGGGATACTGAACTCTAGGAAGGAAGGGGGAATAAACATGATACTGTATGGTATCTTCTCTG
>NW_025751284.1:0-15840 GCF_021184085.1 Oncorhynchus gorbuscha
GAACATGGGCCCTGTGAACATGGGCCCAGAAGTAGTGAACATGGGCCCTGGTCAGGAGTAGTGAACATGGGCCCTGGTCAGGAGTAGTGAACATGGGCCCTGGTCAGGAGTAGTGAACATGGGCCATGGTCAGGAGTAGTGAACATGGGCCTTGGTCAGGAGTAGTGAACATGGGCCCTGGTCAGGAGTAGTGAACATGGGTCCTGGTCAGGAGTAGTGAACATGGGCCCTGGTCAGGAGTAGTGAACATGGGCCCTGGTCAGGAGTAGTGAACATGGGCCCTGGTCAGGAGTAGTGATCATGGGCCCTGGTCAGAAGTAGTGGACATGGGCCCTGGTCAGAAGTAGTGATCATGGGCCCTGGTCAGAAGTAGTGATCATGGGCCCTGGTCAGAAGTAGTGGACATGGGCCCTGGTCAGAAGTAGTGGACATGGACCCTGGTCAGAAGTAGTGGACATGGGCCCTGGTCAGAAGTAGTGAACATGGGCCCTGGTCAGGAGTAATGACCATGGGCCCTGGTCAGGAGTAGTGGACATGGGCCCTGGTCAGAAGTAGTGAACATGGGCCCTGGTCAGGAGTAGTGAACATGGGCCCTGGTCAGGAGTAGTGAACATGGGCCCTGGTCAGAAGTAGTGAACATGGGCCCTGGTCAGAAGTAGTGAACATGGGCCCTGGTCAGGAGTAGTGAACATGGGCCCTGGTCAGGAGTAGTGAACATGGGCCCTGGTCAGGAGTAGTGAACATGGGCCCTGGTCAGAAGTAGTGAACATGGGCCCTGGTCAGAAGTAGTGAACATGGGCCCTGGTCAGAGTAGTGAACATGGGCCCTGGTCAGAGTAGTGAACATGGGCCCTGGTCAGGAGTAGTGAACATGGGCCCTGGTCAGAAGTAGTGAACATGGGCCCTGGTCAGGAGTAGTGAACATGGGCCCTGGTCAGGAGTAGTGAACATGGGCCCTGGTCAGAAGTAGTGAACATGGGCCCTGGTCAGGAGTAGTGGACATGGGCCCTGGTCAGAAGTAGTGGACATGGGCCCTGGTCAGAAGTAGTGGACATGGGCCCTGGTCAGAAGTAGTGGACATGGGCCCTGGTCAGAAGTAGTGAACATTGGCCCTGGTCAGAAGTAGTGAACATTGGCCCTGGTCAGAAGTAGTGGACATGGGCCCTGGTCAGGATTAGTGGACATGGGCCCTGGTCAGGAGTAGTGGACATGGGCCCTGGTCAGGAGTAGTGGACATGGGCCCTGGTCAGCAGTAGTGGACATGGGCCCTGGTCAGCAGTAGTGGACATGGGCCCTGGTCAGAAGTAGTGGACATGGGCCCTGGTCAGAAGTAGTGGACATGGACCCTGGTCAGAAGTAGTGAACATGGGCCTTGGTCAGAAGTAGTGGACATGGGCCTTGGTCAGAAGTAGTGATCATGGGCCCTGGTCAGCAGTAGTGGACATGGGCCCTGGTCAGAAGTAGTGGACATGGGCCCTGGTCAGAAGTAGTGAACATGGGCCCTGGTCAGAAGTAGTGGACATGGGCCCTGGTCAGAAGTAGTGAACATGGGTTGTCTGTTCTAACAGGCTGTCTGTTGTAACGGGCTGTTGGTTCTACTCAGTCTAATTCAACCATAATGACGGACTACTGGTGTTTAATTAAAGAGCGCCTCCCGTTTCACCTCAGGGTGACAGGGTCAGAAGAGGACCTGAGTGGAACCACTGGCGTGTGACAGGAAGACAAAGGTTTTACTGCCAGACAGCGTAATTAAACTTCTCTGTTGTAATTCAACCTCTTTGTTCACATTATGATGCTCCATCACCTTATTTTACTCAGCCACATACTTAGATAACAAGCAAGTTAAACATAGGGGTCGTGTTAACAAAGATTTCTTCATTTTTCACGCAGGAAAAATATAGACATTTTTGTCATTTAGCAGACGCTCTATAAATAATATATAATAATAATATATGCCATTTAGCAGACGCTTTTATCCAAAGCGACTTACAGTCATGTGTGCATACATTCTAAGTATGGGTGGTTTTCATACTGGTCCCCCGTGGGAATTGAACCCACAACCCTCGTGTTGCAAGCGCCATGTTCTACCAGCTGAGCCACACAGGTGCATGAAACTGGAAAGTAATATAACTAACATGTTTCTTATTGTCATTTCTGCTCTGCATTTCTGCTCAGCTGTACTTCTCCACTGGGATGAGAATTCACCAACAGGCATTCTATCAGCAGACATCACTCTGACTGATGTGTAGCTACTGTTCTCCATCATTCAATCAGCAGACATCACTCTGACTGATGTGTAGCTACTGTTCTCCATCATTCAATCAGCAGACAGCACTCTGACTGATGTGTAGCTACTGTTTTCCATCATTCAATCAGCAGACAGCACTCTGACTGATGTGTAGCTACTGTTCTCCATCATTCAATCAGCAGACAGCACTCTGACTGATGTGTAGCTACTGTTCTCCATCATTCAATCAGCAGACAGCACTCTGACTGATGTGTAGCTACTGTTCTCCATCATTCAATCAGCAGACAGCACTCTGACTGATGTGGAGCTACTGTTCTCCATCATTCTATCAGCAGACAGCACTCTGATGTGGAGCTACTGTTCTCCATCATTCTATCAGCAGACAGCACTCTGATGTGGAGCTACTGTTCTCCATCATTCAATCAGCAGACAGCACTCTGATGTGGAGCTACTGTTCTCCATCATTCTATCAGCAGACAGCACTCTGATGTGGAGCTACTGTTCTCCATCATTAAATCAGCAGACAGCACTCTGATGTGGAGCTACTGTTCTCCATCATTCTATCAGCAGACATCATTCAGACTGATGTGGAGCTACTGTTCTCCATCATTCAATCAGCAGACATCACTCTGACTGATGTGGAGCTACTGTTCTCCATCATTCAATCAGCAGACAGCACTCTGACTGATGTGGAGCTACTGTTCTCCATCATTCAATCAGCAGACAGCACTCTGACTGATGTGGAGCTACTGTTCTCCATCATTCAATCAGCAGACATCACTCTGACTGATGTGGAGCTACTGTTCTCCATCATTCAATCAGCAGACAGCACTCTGACTGATGTGGAACTACTGTTCTCCATCATTCAATCAGCAGACAGCACTCTGACTGATGTGGAGCTACTGTTCTCCATCATTCAATCAGCAGACAGCACTCTGACTGATGTGGAGCTACTGTTCTCCATCATTCTATCAGCAGACAGCACTCTGATGTGGAGCTACTGTTCTCCATCATTCTATCAGCAGACAGCACTCTGATGTGGAGCTACTGTTCTCCATCATTCTATCAGCAGACAGCACTCTGATGGAGAGCTACTGTTCTCCATCATTCTATCAGCAGACAGCACTCTGATGTGGAGCTACTGTTCTCCATCATTCTATCAGCAGACCGCACTCTGACTGATGGAGAGCTACTGTTCTCCATCATTCTATCAGCAGACAGCACTCTGACTGATGGAGAGCTACTGTTCTCCATCATTCTATCAGCAGACAGCACTCTGATGTGTAGCTACTGTTCTCCATCATTCAATCAGCAGACAGCACTCTGATGTGGAGCTACTGTTCTCCATCATTCAATCAGCAGACATCACTCTGACTGATGTGGAGCTACTGTTCTCCATCATTCTATCAGCAGACAGCACTCTGACTGATGTGGAGCTACTTTTCTTTTCTCCGGTAAAATGCACGATTAGGAAATGTAGCCTGCTACATTCTTTCTATAATAAACATTAGAAATATGATGGCCATGCATAGTTTTAGCTGTTTCATTTTAAGCTCATTTACTTGTGTGGCTGCCAGCCAAATAGTGTTGCACTTCTGTTGTCAACTGATGAAAATGAAGCTATTTTCTGCCAAAACTATAGTTGCAAGTCCCTGATGTAATGATATTTTCAGAAAATACACAAACGCAGAGGACTAAAAGTCAATAGGGAATTAACGATCAATGGTAATAGTTGTTTTTCATTTCAACATCTGTTCAGAATCTTTGTAGGGGTTTCAGTCCTGGACTTATAGCTGTAGCAAGTTCTCATTGGTCCAAATGGACTATTAATTGAGCCGGAAGCAGGATACTTGTTATTTGACCATTGGCCCAATTTTAATGCTATGAATTCTAATTGGTCAACCACAGGCTACGGGTTGGGTTATAAATGACATCCTGTCTCTTTGCTCTGTGGAGAAACAGGGAAGAATGAACATCTACCATTTACTTCCTAGCATAACAACTTTATTTGTTCTCTTTGAATAAACCTGTTTCTCCCCTTGATTTGCTTTGGGGTTGAAGAGTAACATCAACTGCTAACACTGATCACTTTTTTATTGAAAGACAACGCAACCCCAGTCAATACACAGCTGGAATCACTTGCTCCTGCTTTCTCTGGTTGTGCTATTTACAAACATGTGACTGGCTCAACTGTTCTGGGGAACTACGGTCTGCTTCATGATGTAAAATAATGTGACTGGCTCAACTGTTCTGGGGAACTACGGTCAGCTTCATTATGTAAAATAATGTGACTGGCTTAACTGTTCTGGGGAACTACGGTCTGCTTCATTATGTAAAATAATGTGACTGGGTCAACTGTTCTGGGGAACTACGGTCTGCTTCATTATGTAAAATAATGTGACTGGCTCAACTGTTCTGGGGAACTACGGTCTGCTTCATTATGTAAAATAATGTGACTGGCTCAACTGTTCTGGGGAACTACGGTCAGCTTCATTATGTAAAATAATGTGACTGGCTTAACTGTTCTGGGGAACTACGGTCAGCTTCATGATGTAAAATAATGTGACTGGCTCAACTGTTCTGGGGAACTACGGTCAGCTTCATTATGTAAAATAATGTGACTGGCTTAACTGTTCTGGGGAACTACGGTCAGCTTCATGATGTAAAATAATGTGACTGGCTTAACTGTTCTGGGGAACTACGGTCTGCTTCATGATGTAAAATAATGTGACTGGCTCAACTGTTCTGGGGAACTACGGTCAGCTTCATGATGTAAAATAATGTGACTGGCTTAACTGTTCTGGGGAACTACGGTCTGCTTCATGATGTAAAATAATGTGACTGGCTTAACTGTTCTGGGGAACTACGGTCAGCTTCATGATGTAAAATAATGTGACTGGCTCAACTGTTCTGGGGAACTACGGTCTGCTTCATTATGTAAAAATAATGTGACTGGCTTAACTGTTCTGGGGAACTACGGTCAGCTTCATGATGTAAAATAATGTGACTGGCTTAACTGTTCTGGGGAACTACGGTCAGCTTCATGATGTAAAATAATGTGACTGGCTCAACTGTTCTGGGGAACTACGGTCTGCTTCATGATGTAAAATAATGTGACTGGCTTAACTGTTCTGGGAACTACGGTCAGCTTCATGATGTAAAATAATGTGACTGGCTCAACTGTTCTGGGGAACTACGGTCTGCTTCATGATGTAAAATAATGTGACTGGCTCAACTGTTCTGGGGAACTACGGTCAGCTTCATGATGTAAAATAATGTGACTGGCTCAACTGTTCTGGGGAACTACGGTCAGCTTCATTATGTAAAATAATGTGACTGGCTTAACTGTTCTGGGGAACTACGGTCTGCTTCATGATGTAAAATAATGTGACTGGCTTAACTGTTCTGGGGAACTACGGTCAGCTTCATTATGTAAAATAATGTGACTGGCTTAACTGTTCTGGGGAACTACGGTCAGCTTCATGATGTAAAATAATGTGACTGGCTTAACTGTTCTGGGGAACTACGGTCTGCTTCATGATGTAAAATAATGTGACTGGCTCAACTGTTTTGGGGAACTACGGTCAGCTTCATGATGTAAAATAATGTGACTGGCTTAACTGTTCTGGGGAACTACGGTCTGCTTCATGATGTAAAATAATGTGACTGGCTTAACTGTTCTGGGGAACTACGGTCAGCTTCATGATGTAAAATAATGTGACTGGCTCAACTGTTCTGGGGAACTACGGTCTGCTTCATTATGTAAAATAATGTGACTGGCTTAACTGTTCTGGGGAACTACGGTCAGCTTCATGATGTAAAATAATGTGACTGGCTTAACTGTTCTGGGAACTACGGTCAGCTTCATGATGTAAAATAATGTGACTGGCTCAACTGTTCTGGGGAACTACGGTCTGCTTCATGATGTAAAATAATGTGACTGGCTTAACTGTTCTGGGGAACTACGGTCAGCTTCATGATGTAAAATAATGTGACTGGCTCAACTGTTCTGGGAACTACGGTCTGCTTCATGATGTAAAATAATGTGACTGGCTCAACTGTTCTGGGAACTACGGTCAGCTTCATGATGTAAAATAATGTGACTGGCTCAACTGTTCTGGGGAACTACGGTCAGCTTCATGATGTAAAATAATGTGACTGGCTCAACTGTTCTGGGGAACTACGGTCAGCTTCATTATGTAAAATAATGTGACTGGCTTAACTGTTCTGGGGAACTACGGTCAGCTTCATGATGTAAAATAATGTGACTGGCTCAACTGTTCTGGGGAACTACGGTCAGCTTCATTGTGTAAAATAATGTGACTGGCTTAACTGTTCTGGGGAACTACGGTCTGCATCATGATGTAAAATAATGTGACTGGCTTAACTGTTCTGGGGAACTACGGTCTGCTTCATGATGTAAAATAATGTGACTGGCTTAACTGTTCTGGGGAACTACGGTCTGCTTCATTATGTAAAATAATGTGACTGGCTTAACTGTTCTGGGGAACTACGGTCTGCTTCATGATGTAAAATAATGTGACTGGCTTAACTGTTCTGGGGAACTACGGTCTGCTTCATGATGTAAAATAATGTGACTGGCTTAACTGTTCTGGGGAACTACGGTCAGCTTCATGATGTAAAATAATGTGACTGGCTTAACTGTTCTGGGGAACTACGGTCAGCTTCATTATGTAAAATAATGTGACTGGCTCAACTGTTCTGGGAACTACGGTCAGCTTCATGATGTAAAATAATGTGACTGGCTCAACTGTTCTGGGGAACTACGGTCAGCTTCATGATGTAAAATAATGTGACTGGCTCAACTGTTCTGGGGAACTACGGTCAGCTTCATGATGTAAAATAATGTGACTGGCTCAACTGTTCTGGGAACTACGGTCAGCTTCATGATGTAAAATAATGTGACTGGCTCAACTGTTCTGGGGAACTACGGTCAGCTTCATTATGTAAAATAATGTGACTGGCTTAACTGTTCTGGGAACTACGGTCAGCTTCATGATGTAAAATAATGTGACTGGGGAACTACGGTCAGCTTCATTATGTAAAATAATGTGACTGGCTTAACTGTTCTGGGGAACTACGGTCTGCATCATGATGTAAAATAATGTGACTGGCTTAACTGTTCTGGGGAACTACGGTCTGCTTCATGATGTAAAATAATGTGACTGGCTCAACTGTTCTGGGGAACTACGGTCTGCTTCATTATGTAAAATAATGTGACTGGCTTAACTGTTCTGGGGAACTACGGTCTGCTTCATGATGTAAAATAATGTGACTGGCTTAACTGTTCTGGGGAACTACTGTCAGCTTCATGATGTAAAATAATGTGACTGGCTCAACTGTTCTGGGGAACTACGGTCTGCTTCATTATGTAAAATAATGTGACTGGCTTAACTGTTCTGGGGAACTACGGTCAGCTTCATGATGTAAAATAATGTGACTGGCTTAACTGTTCTGGGGAACTACGGTCAGCTTCATGATGTAAAATAATGTGACTGGCTCAACTGTTCTGGGAACTACGGTCTGCTTCATGATGTAAAATAATGTGACTGGCTTAACTGTTCTGGGGAACTACGGTCAGCTTCATGATGTAAAATAATGTGACTGGCTCAACTGTTCTGGGGAACTACGGTCTGCTTCATGATGTAAAATAATGTGACTGGCTCAACTGTTCTGGGAACTACGGTCAGCTTCATGATGTAAAATAATGTGACTGGCTCAACTGTTCTGGGAACTACGGTCAGCTTCATTATGTAAAATAATGTGACTGGCTTAACTGTTCTGGGGAACTACGGTCAGCTTCATGATGTAAAATAATGTGACTGGCTCAACTGTTCTGGGAACTACGGTCAGCTTCATGATGTAAAATAATGTGACTGGCTCAACTGTTCTGGGAACTACGGTCAGCTTCATGATGTAAAATAATGTGACTGGCTCAACTGTTCTGGGGAACTACGGTCAGCTTCATGATGTAAAAAATAATGTGACTGGCTCAACTGTTCTGGGGAACTACGGTCAGCTTCATGATGTAAAATAATGTGACTGGCTCAACTGTTCTGGGAACTACGGTCAGCTTCATTATGTAAAATAATGTGACTGGCTTAACTGTTCTGGGGAACTACGGTCAGCTTCATGATGTAAAATAATGTGACTGGCTCAACTGTTCTGGGGAACTACGGTCAGCTTCATTATGTAAAATAATGTGACTGGCTTAACTGTTCTGGGGAACTACGGTCTGCATCATGATGTAAAATAATGTGACTGGCTTAACTGTTCTGGGGAACTACGGTCAGCTTCATGATGTAAAATAATGTGACTGGCTCAACTGTTCTGGGGAACTACGGTCTGCTTCATGATGTAAAATAATGTGACTGGCTTAACTGTTCTGGGGAACTACGGTCAGCTTCATGATGTAAAATAATGTGACTGGCTCAACTGTTCTGGGGAACTACGGTCTGCTTCATGATGTAAAATAATGTGACTGGCTCAACTGTTCTGGGGAACTACGGTCAGCTTCATGATGTAAAATAATGTGACTGGCTCAACTGTTCTGGGGAACTACGGTCAGCTTCATTATGTAAAATAATGTGACTGGCTTAACTGTTCTGGGGAACTACGGTCAGCTTCATGATGTAAAATAATGTGACTGGCTCAACTGTTCTGGGGAACTACGGTCTGCATCATGATGTAAAATAATGTGACTGGCTTAACTGTTCTGGGGAACTACGGTCTGCTTCATGATGTAAAATAATGTGACTGGCTTAACTGTTCTGGGGAACTACGGTCTGCTTCATTATGTAAAATAATGTGACTGGCTTAACTGTTCTGGGGAACTACGGTCTGCTTCATGATGTAAAATAATGTGACTGGCTTAACTGTTCTGGGGAACTACGGTCTGCTTCATGATGTAAAATAATGTGACTGGCTTAACTGTTCTGGGGAACTACGGTCAGCTTCATGATGTAAAATAATGTGACTGGCTTAACTGTTCTGGGGAACTACGGTCAGCTTCATTATGTAAAATAATGTGACTGGCTCAACTGTTCTGGGAACTACGGTCAGCTTCATGATGTAAAATAATGTGACTGGCTCAACTGTTCTGGGGAACTACGGTCAGCTTCATGATGTAAAATAATGTGACTGGCTCAACTGTTCTGGGGAACTACGGTCTGCATCATGATGTAAAATAATGTGACTGGCTTAACTGTTCTGGGGAACTACGGTCTGCTTCATGATGTAAAATAATGTGACTGGCTTAACTGTTCTGGGGAACTACGGTCTGCTTCATTATGTAAAATAATGTGACTGGCTTAACTGTTCTGGGGAACTACGGTCTGCTTCATGATGTAAAATAATGTGACTGGCTTAACTGTTCTGGGGAACTACGGTCTGCTTCATGATGTAAAATAATGTGACTGGCTTAACTGTTCTGGGGAACTACGGTCAGCTTCATGATGTAAAATAATGTGACTGGCTTAACTGTTCTGGGGAACTACGGTCAGCTTCATTATGTAAAATAATGTGACTGGCTCAACTGTTCTGGGGAACTACGGTCAGCTTCATGATGTAAAATAATGTGACTGGCTCAACTGTTCTGGGGAACTACGGTCAGCTTCATGATGTAAAATAATGTGACTGGCCCAACTGTTCTGGGGAACTACGGTCAGCTTCATGATGTAAAATAATGTGACTGGCTCAACTGTTCTGGGGAACTACGGTCAGCTTCATGATGTAAAATAATGTGACTGGCTCAACTGTTCTGGGGAACTACGGTCTGCTTCATTATGTAAATGTGTAATGTGACTGGCTTAACTGTTCTGGGGAACTACGGTCAGCTTCATGATGTAAAATAATGTGACTGGCTTAACTGTTCTGGGGAACTATGGT
Organism: Oncorhynchus gorbuscha; assembly: GCF_021184085.1. Classification (NCBI taxonomy): domain Eukaryota; kingdom Metazoa; phylum Chordata; class Actinopteri; order Salmoniformes; family Salmonidae; genus Oncorhynchus; species Oncorhynchus gorbuscha. The sequence continues at coordinate 10,156 of NW_025751284.1, forward strand.
CTGCTTCATTATGTAAAATAATGTGACTGGCTTAACTGTTCTGGGAACTACGGTCTGCTTCATGATGTAAAATAATGTGACTTGCTTAACTGTTCTGGGGAACTACGGTCAGCTTCATGATGTAAAATAATGTGACTGGCTTAACTGTTCTGGGGAACTACGGTCAGCTTCATGATGTAAAATAATGTGACTGGCTCAACTGTTCTAACTGTCAGCTTCATTATGTAAAATAATGTGACTGGCTTAACTGTTCTGGGAACTACGGTCTGCATCATGATGTAAAATAATGTGACTGGCTTAACTGTTCTGGGGAACTACGGTCTGCTTCATGATGTAAAATAATGTGACTGGCTCAACTGTTCTGGGGAACTACGGTCTGCTTCATTATGTAAAATAATGTGACTGGCTTAACTGTTCTGGGGAACTACGGTCTGCTTCATGATGTAAAATAATGTGACTGGCTTAACTGTTCTGGGGAACTACTGTCAGCTTCATGATGTAAAATAATGTGACTGGCTCAACTGTTCTGGGGAACTACGGTCTGCTTCATTATGTAAAATAATGTGACTGGCTTAACTGTTCTGGGGAACTACGGTCAGCTTCATGATGTAAAATAATGTGACTGGCTTAACTGTTCTGGGGAACTACGGTCAGCTTCATGATGTAAAATAATGTGACTGGCTCAACTGTTCTGGGGAACTACGGTCTGCTTCATGATGTAAAATAATGTGACTGGCTTAACTGTTCTGGGGAACTACGGTCAGCTTCATGATGTAAAATAATGTGACTGGCTCAACTGTTCTGGGGAACTACGGTCTGCTTCATGATGTAAAATAATGTGACTGGCTCAACTGTTCTGGGGAACTACGGTCAGCTTCATGATGTAAAATAATGTGACTGGCTCAACTGTTCTGGGGAACTACGGTCAGCTTCATTATGTAAAATAATGTGACTGGCTTAACTGTTCTGGGGAACTACGGTCAGCTTCATGATGTAAAATAATGTGACTGGCTCAACTGTTCTGGGGAACTACGGTCAGCTTCATGATGTAAAATAATGTGACTGGCTCAACTGTTCTGGGGAACTACGGTCAGCTTCATGATGTAAAATAATGTGACTGGCTCAACTGTTCTGGGGAACTACGGTCAGCTTCATGATGTAAAATAATGTGACTGGCTCAACTGTTCTGGGGAACTACGGTCAGCTTCATGATGTAAAATAATGTGACTTCAACTGTTCTGGGGAACTACGGTCAGCTTCATTATGTAAAATAATGTGACTGGCTTAACTGTTCTGGGGAACTACGGTCAGCTTCATGATGTAAAATAATGTGACTGGCTCAACTGTTCTGGGGAACTACGGTCAGCTTCATTATGTAAAATAATGTGACTGGCTTAACTGTTCTGGGGAACTACGGTCTGCATCATGATGTAAAATAATGTGACTGGCTTAACTGTTCTGGGGAACTACGGTCAGCTTCATGATGTAAAATAATGTGACTGGCTCAACTGTTCTGGGGAACTACGGTCTGCTTCATGATGTAAAATAATGTGACTGGCTTAACTGTTCTGGGGAACTACGGTCAGCTTCATGATGTAAAATAATGTGACTGGCTCAACTGTTCTGGGAACTACGGTCTGCTTCATGATGTAAAATAATGTGACTGGCTCAACTGTTCTGGGGAACTACGGTCAGCTTCATGATGTAAAATAATGTGACTGGCTCAACTGTTCTGGGGAACTACGGTCAGCTTCATTATGTAAAATAATGTGACTGGCTTAACTGTTCTGGGGAACTACGGTCAGCTTCATGATGTAAAATAATGTGACTGGCTCAACTGTTCTGGGGAACTACGGTCTGCATCATGATGTAAAATAATGTGACTGGCTTAACTGTTCTGGGGAACTACGGTCTGCTTCATGATGTAAAATAATGTGACTGGCTTAACTGTTCTGGGGAACTACGGTCTGCTTCATTATGTAAAATAATGTGACTGGCTTAACTGTTCTGGGGAACTACGGTCTGCTTCATGATGTAAAATAATGTGACTGGCTTAACTGTTCTGGGGAACTACGGTCTGCTTCATGATGTAAAATAATGTGACTGGCTTAACTGTTCTGGGGAACTACGGTCAGCTTCATGATGTAAAATAATGTGACTGGCTTAACTGTTCTGGGGAACTACGGTCAGCTTCATTATGTAAAATAATGTGACTGGCTCAACTGTTCTGGGGAACTACGGTCAGCTTCATGATGTAAAATAATGTGACTGGCTCAACTGTTCTGGGGAACTACGGTCAGCTTCATGATGTAAAATAATGTGACTGGCTCAACTGTTCTGGGGAACTACGGTCAGCTTCATGATGTAAAATAATGTGACTGGCTCAACTGTTCTGGGGAACTACGGTCAGCTTCATTATGTAAAATAATGTGACTGGCTTAACTGTTCTGGGGAACTACGGTCAGCTTCATTATGTAAAATAATGTGACTGGCTCAACTGTTCTGGGGAACTACGGTCTGCTTCATGATGTAAAATAATGTGACTGGCTTAACTGTTCTGGGGAACTACGGTCTGCTTCATGATGTAAAATAATGTGACTGGCTTAACTGTTCTGGGGAACTACGGTCAGCTTCATGATGTAAAATAATGTGACTGGCTTAACTGTTCTGGGGAACTACGGTCAGCTTCATTATGTAAAATAATGTGACTGGCTCAACTGTTCTGGGGAACTACGGTCAGCTTCATGATGTAAAATAATGTGACTGGCTCAACTGTTCTGGGGAACTACGGTCAGCTTCATGATGTAAAATAATGTGACTGGCCCAACTGTTCTGGGGAACTACGGTCAGCTTCATGATGTAAAATAATGTGACTGGCTCAACTGTTCTGGGGAACTACGGTCAGCTTCATGATGTAAAATAATGTGACTGGCTCAACTGTTCTGGGGAACTACGGTCTGCTTCATTATGTAAATGTGTAATGTGACTGGCTTAACTGTTCTGGGGAACTACGGTCTGCTTCATGATGTAAAATAATGTGACTGGCTTAACTGTTCTGGGGAACTATGGTCTGCTTCATTATGTAAAATAATGTGACTGGCTTAACTGTTCTGGGGAACTACGGTCTGCTTCATGATGTAAAATAATGTGACTTGCTTAACTGTTCTGGGGAACTACGGTCTGCTTCATGATGTAAAATAATGTGACTGGCTTAACTGTTCTGGGGAACTACGGTCTGCTTCATGATGTAAAATAATGTGACTGGCTTAACTGTTCTGGGGAACTACGGTCTGCTTCATGATGTAAAATAATGTGACTGGCTCAACTGTTCTGGGGAACTACGGTCAGCTTCATTATGTAAAATAATGTGACTGGCTTAACTGTTCTGGGGAACTACGGTCTGCTTCATGATGTAAAATAATGTGACTGGCTTAACTGTTCTGGGGAACTACGGTCAGCTTCATTATGTAAAATAATGTGACTGGCTCAACTGTTCTGGGGAACTACGGTCAGCTTCATGATGTAAAATAATGTGACTGGCTCAACTGTTCTGGGGAACTACGGTCAGCTTCATGATGTAAAATAATGTGACTGGCTTAACTGTTCTGGGGAACTACGGTCAGCTTCATTATGTAAAATAATGTGACTGGCTCAACTGTTCTGGGAACTACGGTCAGCTTCATGATGTAAAATAATGTGACTGGCTCAACTGTTCTGGGAACTACGGTCAGCTTCATGATGTAAAATAATGTGACTGGCTCAACTGTTCTGGGGAACTACGGTCAGCTTCATGATGTAAAATAATGTGACTGGCTCAACTGTTCTGGGGAACTACGGTCAGCTTCATTATGTAAAATAATGTGACTGGCTTAACTGTTCTGGGGAACTACGGTCAGCTTCATTATGTAAAATAATGTGACTGGCTCAACTGTTCTGGGGAACTACGGTCTGCATCATGATGTAAAATAATGTGACTGGCTTAACTGTTCTGGGGAACTACGGTCTGCTTCATGATGTAAAATAATGTGACTGGCTTAACTGTTCTGGGGAACTACGGTCTGCTTCATTATGTAAAATAATGTGACTGGCTTAACTGTTCTGGGGAACTACGGTCTGCTTCATGATGTAAAATAATGTGACTGGCTTAACTGTTCTGGGAACTACGGTCTGCTTCATGATGTAAAATAATGTGACTGGCTTAACTGTTCTGGGGAACTACGGTCAGCTTCATGATGTAAAATAATGTGACTGGCTTAACTGTTCTGGGGAACTACGGTCAGCTTCATTATGTAAAATAATGTGACTGGCTCAACTGTTCTGGGGAACTACGGTCAGCTTCATGATGTAAAATAATGTGACTGGCTCAACTGTTCTGGGGAACTACGGTCAGCTTCATGATGTAAAATAATGTGACTGGCCCAACTGTTCTGGGGAACTACGGTCAGCTTCATGATGTAAAATAATGTGACTGGCTCAACTGTTCTGGGAACTACGGTCAGCTTCATGATGTAAAATAATGTGACTGGCTCAACTGTTCTGGGGAACTACGGTCTGCTTCATTATGTAAATGTGTAATGTGACTGGCTTAACTGTTCTGGGGAACTACGGTCTGCTTCATGATGTAAAATAATGTGACTGGCTCAACTGTTCTGGGGAACTATGGTCTGCTTCATTATGTAAAATAATGTGACTGGCTTAACTGTTCTGGGGAACTACGGTCTGCTTCATGATGTAAAATAATGTGACTTGCTTAACTGTTCTGGGGAACTACGGTCTGCTTCATGATGTAAAATAATGTGACTGGCTTAACTGTTCTGGGGAACTACGGTCTGCTTCATGATGTAAAATAATGTGACTGGCTTAACTGTTCTGGGGAACTACGGTCTGCTTCATGATGTAAAATAATGTGACTGGCTCAACTGTTCTGGGGAACTACGGTCAGCTTCATTATGTAAAATAATGTGACTGGCTCAACTGTTCTGGGGAACTACGGTCAGCTTCATTATGTAAAATAATGTGACTGGCTCAACTGTTCTGGGGAACTACGGTCAGCTTCATGATGTAAAATAATGTGACTGGCTCAACTGTTCTGGGGAACTACGGTCTGCTTCATTATGTAAAATAATGTGACTGGCTCAACTGTTCTGGGGAACTACGGTCAGCTTCATGATGTAAAATAATGTGACTGGCTCAACTGTTCTGGGGAACTACGGTCAGCTTCATGATGTAAAATAATGTGACTGGCTTAACTGTTCTGGGGAACTACGGTCTGCTTCATTATGTAAAATAATGTGACTGGCTTAACTGTTCTGGGGAACTACGGTCTGCTTCATTATGTAAAATAATGTGACTGGCTTAACTGTTCTGGGGAACTACGGTCAGCTTCATTATGTAAATGTGTAATGTGACTGGCTCAACTGTTCTGGGGAACTACGGTCTGCTTCATTATGTAAATGTGTAATGTGACTGGCTCAACTGTTCTGGGGAACTACGGTCAGCTTCATTATGTAAAATAATGTGACTGGCTCAACTGTTCTGGGGAACTACGGTCTGCTTCATTATGTAAATGTGTAATGTGACTGGCTCAACTGTTCTGGGGAACTACGGTCAGCTTCATGATGTAAAATAATGTGACTGGCTCAACTGTTCTGGGGAACTACGGTCAGCTTCATGATGTAAAATAAT
>NW_025751285.1:0-15840 GCF_021184085.1 Oncorhynchus gorbuscha
CAGTCTATCTCAGACCAGGGAGGCTGCTGTACCAGGCCAGTCTATCTCAGACCCAACACCAGAGAGGCTGCTGTACCAGGCCAGTCTATCTCAGACCAGGGAGGCTGCTGTACCAGGCCAGTCTATCTCAGACCCAACGCCAGAGAGGCTGCTGTACCAGACCAGTCTATCTCAGACCAGGGAGGCTGCTGTACCAGACCAGTCCAGACCAGTCTATCCAGACCCAACACCAGGGAGGCTGCTGTACCAGGCCAGTCTATCTCAGACCAGGGAGGCTGCTGTACCAGACCAGTCTATCTCAGACCAGGGAGGCTGCTGTACCAGACCAGTCTATCTCAGACCAGGGAGGCTGCTGTACCAGACCAGTCTATCTCAGACCCAACACCAGGATGGCTGCTGTACCAGACCAGTCTATCTCAGACCCAACACCAGAGAGGCTGCTGTACCAGGCCAGTCTATCTCAGACCAGGGAGGCTGCTGTACCAGACCAGTCTATCTCAGACCAGGGAGGCTGCTGTACCAGACCAGTCTATCTCAGACCCAACACCAGGGAGGCTGCTGTACCAGACCAGTCTATCTCAGACCCAACACCAGAGGCTGCTGTACCAGACCAGTCTATCTCAGACCAGGGAGGATTCTGTACCAGACCAGTCTATCTCAGACCCAACACCAGGGAGGCTGCTGTACCAGACCAGTCTATCTCAGACCCAACACCAGGGAGGCTGCTGTACCAGACCAGTCTATTTCAGACCAGGGAAGCTGCTGTACCAGACCAGTCTATCTCAGACCAGGGAAGCTGCTTTTCCAAAGATCTCACTTCATTAGCTTCCGCTGAAGGGTGAGGGGGACAGAAAGGAGGTCTTAATCGATAGCCGACGTCACCGATTGATTTCTGTCTGGGATTGATTGGACCCTGGTCTGGTCTGATGTGATTCTACCTGCTTCTTATTAAATACATTTTCTTGGAAGTGAAGCTCTCTGTGGATCAAACCCTCGTCTTCCACAGGGGACGATGACATGGGCTCTCTGTGGATCAAACCCTCGTCTTCCACTCGGGACGATGATGGGCTCTCTGTGGATCAAACCCTCGTCTTCCACTTGGGACGGTGATGGGCTCTCTGTGGATCAAACCCTTGTCTTCCACTTGGGACGGTGATGGGCTCTCTGTGGATCAAACCCTTGTCTTCCACTGGGGACGGTGATGGGCTTTCTGTGGATCAAACCCTTGTCTTCCACAGGGGACAGTGATGGGCTCTCTGTGGATCAAAGTTTCAGGGATACAGGGGTTCTCTCTCTCTCTCTCTGTTGGAGCGTCGGGGGGTCTCTCTCTCTCTGTTGGAGCGTCGGGGGGTCTCTCTCTCTCTCTGTTGGAGCGTCGGGGGGTCTCTCTCTCTCTGTTGGAGCGTCGGGGTTCCGGGGGGGTCTCTCTCTCTGTTGGAGCGTCGGGGGTTCCTGTTGGGGGGTCTCTCTCTCTCTCTGTTGGAGCGTCGGGGGTCTCTCTCTCTGGAGCGCCGGGGGTCTCTCTCTCTCTGTTGGAGCGTCGGGGGTCTCTCTCTCTCTGTTGGAGCGTCGGGGTTCCGGGGGGGGTCTCTCTCTCTGTTGGAGCGTCGGGGGTTCCGGGAGGGGGGGTTATCTCTCTCTCTCTGTTGGAGCGTCGGGGTTCCGGGGTCTCTCTCTCTCTCTGTTGGAGCGTCGGGGTTTTGGGGGGGGTCTCTCTCTGTTGGAGCGTTCCGGGGGTTCTGTTGGGGTCTCTCTCTCTCTGTTGGAGCGGGGTACGGGGGGTCTCTCTCTCTCTCTGTTGGAGCGTCGGGGATACGTGGGGGGTCTCTCTCTCTGTTGGAGCGTCGGGGATACGTGGGGGGGGTCTCTCTCTCTCTGTTGGAGCGTCGGGGATACGTGGGGGTCTCTCTCTCTCTGTTGGAGCGTCGGGGATACGTGGGGGGTCTCTCTCTGTTGGAGCGTCGGGGTCTATCTCTCCCTCTGTTGGAGCATCAGGGGGATACGTGGGGGGGGATCTCTCTCTCTGTTGGAGCCGGGGATAGGGGGGGGGCTCCACATTGATATGCAGATCAGGACGTCTGTTGTCCAGTCTCTCTCTTTTTCACTAGACTCTGATTTCTATGTGTTTAAGGGATTCTTTTAAATTGACAATCTGAGAAGGCTGGAATAAACATGATGACATTTCTCTTTCCCCCTCCCTCCCTCCCCCTCCCTCCCCCTCCCTCCCCTCCCTACCCTATTCAAGAGAGCCCTGAGTCTGTTCTCCCTCCCCTCCCTCTCCCTCCCTCCCTCCCCCTCCCTAACTAGGCTGAGCTGAGGAGCTTTGAGTCTGTTCTCAGGAGGCTGAGCTGTGGGACACGTTGAGTCTGTTCTCAGAAGGAGGCTGAGCTGTAGGACACTTTGAGCCTGTTCTCAGAAGGAGGCTGAGCTGTGGGACACGTTGAGTCTGTTCTCAGAAGGAGGCTGAGCTGTAGGACACGTTGAGTCTGTTCCCAGGAGGAGGCTGAGCTGTGGGACACGTTGAGTCTGTTCTCAGAAGGAGGCCGAGCTGTGGGACACTTTGAGCCTGTTCTCAGGAGGAGGCTGAGCTGTGGGACACTTTGAGCCTGTTCTCAGGAGGAGGCTGAGCTGTGGGACACGTTGAAGCATGTTTAATAGTTTTCTGGATGCAGGGCCAGAGAGGAACCAGGCCAGCCTGTTAGAGGCCGGCCAATTAAAGCTGACAACAGCTAGACTGAGTTAAAGCTGCCAACAGCTAGACTGAGTTAGCAGTTAGCAATAAAAGGTTCATTCTTTCAGTGAAATATGGAACTGTTCTAATGGGTGCACCCCTAAGTTTATACATTGTAATATAATAATAAATATAATAATAATATAATGGGTGACTTACAGTCATCATACCTAAGTCTAAATATTGCTGTTACATTGTACAACCTTCAATGTTATGTCATGATTATGTAAAATTCTGGCAAATGTATTACGGTCTTTGTTAGGAATAAATGTCTTCACACAGTTGGCAACGAGCCAGGCGGCCCAAACTGCTACCCTGACAAACTGCTACCCTGACAAACTGCTACCCTGACAAACTGCTGCCCTGACAAACTGCTACCCTGACAAACTGCTACCCTGACAAACTGCTACCCTGACAAACTGCTACCCTGACAAACTGCCACCCTGACAAACTGCTACCCTGACAAACTGCTACCCTGACAAACTGCTGCCCTGACAAACTGCTACCCTGACAAACTGCTACCCTGACTCACTGAACGCAAGAGAAGTACCCTGACAACTGCTTCCTTAGTTAAAATAAATTCATGGCAATATTAACTAAATATGCAGGTTTTAAAAAAAAATATATATACTTATGTATTGATTTTAAGAAAGGCATTCCTGTGTGTGTGTGTGTGTGTGTGTGTGTGTGTGTGTGTGTGTGTGTGTGTGTGTGTGTGTGTGTGTGTGTGTGTGTGTGTGTGTGTGTGTGTGTGTGTGTGTGTGTGTGTGTGTGTGTGTGTGTGTGTGTGTGTGTGATGATGCAGCTGTCCTATTAAGACAGATCTCCTCCGGCCCTGACAGAGTGGCCCTATGAACTCTGGGTAATAGATGGAGTCGTCTTAAAGACTGACAGGACTCCTCAACACGAGGGGAGAGGGAACAAAACAAGCTGTCCTCTCTTTCTCTCTACCACAAAGGGAAAATGGGTTTAGTGTCAAACAGCAGTAGAGGTTTGTCTGTTTGAAGGGTTGTTCTGGGTTGAAGGTATTATAGAGGACTGTTGTTTTTACACCTGCATTGTTTGCTGTTTGGGGTTTTAGGCTGGGTTTCTGTACAGCACTTTGAGATATCAGCTGATGTACGAAGGGCTATATAAATACATTTGATTTGATTTGTTGTTCTGGGTTGAAGGGATTAGAGAGGAGTGTTCTGGGTTGAAGGGATTATAGAGGAGTGTTCTGGGTTGAAGGGATTAGAGAGGAGTGTTCTGGGTTGAAGGGATTAGAGAGGAGTGTTCTGGGTTGAAGGGATTATAGAGGAGTGTTGTTCTGGGTTGAAGGGATTATAGAGGAGTGTTCTGGGTTGAAGGGATTATAGAAGAGTGTTGTTCTGGGTTGAAGGGATTATAGAGGAGTGTTCTGGGTTGAAGGGATTATAGAGGAGTGTTGTTCTGGGTTATAGAGGAGTGTTGTTCTGGGTTGAAGGGATTATAGAGGAGTGTTCTGGGTTGAAGGGATTATAGAAGAGTGTTGTTCTGGGTTGAAGGGATTAGAGAGGAGTGTTGTTCTGGGTTATAGAGGAGTGTTGTTCTGGGTTGAAGGGATTATAGAGGAGTGTTGTTCTGGGTTGAAGGGATTATAGAGGAGTGTTGTTCTGGGTTATAGAGGAGTGTTGTTCTGGGTTGAAGGGATTATAGAGCAGTGTTGTTCTGGGTTGAAGACTAGTGTTGTTCTGGGTTGAATGGATTATAGAGGAGTGTTGTTCTGGGTTGAAGAGGAGTTTTGTTCTGGGTTGAAGGGATTATAGAGGAGTGTTGTTCTGGGTTATAGAGGAGTGTTGTTCTGGGTTGAAGGGATTATAGAGGAGTGTTCTGGGTTGAAGGGATTATAGAGGAGAGTTATGGGTTGAAGGGTTTATAGAGGAGTGTTGTTCTGGGTTGAAGGGATTATAGAGGAGTGTTCTGGGTTGAAGGGATTATAGAGGGGTGTTGTTCTGGGTTATAGAGGAGTGTTGTTCTGGATTGAAGGGATTATAGAGGAGTGTTGTTCTGGATTGAAGGGATTATAGAGGAGTGTTGTTCTGGGTTGAAGGGATTATAGAGGAGTGTTGTTCTGGGTTGAAGGGATTATAGAGGAGTGTTGTTCTGGGTTGAAGGGATTATAGAGGAGTGTTGTTCTGGGTTGAAGGGATTATAGAGGAGTGTTGTTCTGGGTTGAAGGGATTATAGAGGAGTGTTGTTCTGGGTTATAGAGGAGTGTTGTTCTGGGTTGAAGGGATTATAGAGGAGTGTTGTTCTGGGTTATAGAGGAGTGTTGTTCTGGGTTGAAGGGATTATAGAGGAGTGTTGTTCTGGGTTGAAGACGAGTGTTGTTCTGGGTTGAAGGGATTATAGAGGAGTGTTGTTCTGGGTTGAAGAGGAGTGTTGTTCTGGGTTGAAGGGATTAGAGAGGAGTGTTGTTCTGGGTTGAAGAGGAGTGTTGTTCTGGGTTGAAGGGATTATAGAGGAGTGTTGTTCTGGGTTGAAGGGATTATAGAGGAGTGTTGTTCTGGGTTGAAGGGATTATAGAGGAGTGTTGTTCTGGGTTATAGAGGAGTGTTGTTCTGGGTTGAAGGGGTTATAGAGGAGTGTTGTTCTGGGTTGAAGGGATTATAGAGGAGTGATCTAGGTTGAAGGGATTATAGAGGAGTGTTCTGGGTTGAAGGGATAATAGAGGAGTGTTCTGGGTTGAAGGGATTATAGAGGTGGTCCTTCTGTAGCTCAGTTGGTAGAGCATGGCGCTTGTAACGCCAGGGTAGTGAGTTCGATTCCCGGGACCACCCATACGTAGAATGTATGCACACATGACTGTAAGTCGCTTTGGATAAAAGCGTCTGCTAAATGGCATATATAGAGGAGTGTTGTTCTGGATTGAAGGGATTATAGATGAGTGTTGTTCTGGGTTGAAGGGATTATAGAGGAGTGTTGTTCTGGGTGAAAGAGGAGTGTTGTTCTGGGGTGAAGGGATTAGAGAGGAGTGTTGTTCTGGGTTATAGAGGAGTGTTGTTCTGGGTTGAAGGGATTATAGAGGAGTGTTGTTCTGGGTTGAAGGGATTATAGAGGAGTGTTGTTCTGGGTTATAGAGGAGTGTTGTTCTGGGTTGAAGGGATTATAGAGGAGTGTTGTTCTGGGTTGAAGGGATTATAGAGGAGTGTTGTTCTGGGTTATAGAGGAGTGTTGTTCTGGGTTGAAGGGATTATAGAGGAGTGTTGTTCTGGGCTGAAGGGATTATAGAGGAGTGATGTTCTGGGTTGAAGGGATTAGAGAGGAGTGTTGTTCAAATCAAATCAAATCAAATTGTATTTGTCACATACACATGGTTAGCAGATGTTAATGCGAGCGTAGCGAAATGCTTGTGCTTCTAGTTCCGACAATGCAGTAATAACCAACAAGTAATCTAACTAACAATTCCAAAACTACTGTCTTATACACAGTGTAAGGGGATAAAGAATATGTACATAAAGATATATGAATGAGTGATGGTACAGAGCAGCATAGGCAAGATACAGTAGATGGTATCGAGTACAGTCTATACATATGAGATGAGTATGTAAACAAAGTGGCATAGTTAAAGTGGCTAGTGATACATGTATTACATAAGGATGCAGTCGATGATATAGAGTACAGTATATACGTATGAGATGAGTATGTAGACAAAGTAAACAAAGTGGCATAGTTAAAGTGGCTAGTGATATATTTACATAATTTCCCATCAATTCCCATTATTAAAGTGGCTGGAGTTGGGTCAGTGTCAGTGACAGTGTGTTGGCAGCAGCCACTCAATGTTAGTGGTGGCTGTTTAACAGTCTGATGGCCTTGAGATAGAAGCTGTTTTTCAGTCTCTCTGTGCTAGTGATGGTAATTTAACAGTCTGATGGCCTTGAGATAGAAGCTGTTTTTCAGTCTCTCGGTCCCAGCTTCGATGCACCTGTACTGACCTCGCCTTCTGGATGATAGCAGGGTGAACAGGCAGTGGCTCGGGTGGTTGATGTCCTTGATGATCTTTATGGCCTTCCTGTAACATCGGGTGGTGTAGGTGTCCTGGAGGGCAGGTAGTTTTCCCCCGGTGATGCGTTGTGCAGACCTCACTACCCTCTGGAGAGCCTTACGGTTGAGGGCGGAGCAGTTACCATACCAGGCGGTGATACAGCCCGCCAGGATGCTCTCGATTGTGCATCTGTAGAAGATTGTGAGTGCTTTTGGTGACAAGCCGAATTTCCTCAGCCTCCTGAGGTTGAAGAGGCGCTGCTGCTGCGCCTTCTTCACGATGCTGTCTGTGTGAGTGGACCAATTCAGTTTGTCTGTGATGTGTATGCCGAGGAACTTAAAACTTGCTACCCTATCCACTACTGTTCCATCGATGTGGATAAGGGGGTGTTCCCTCTGTTTCCTGAAGTCCACAATCATCTCCTTAGTTTTGTTGACGTTGAGTGTGAGGTTATTTTCCTGACACCACACTCCGAGGGCCCTCACCTCCTCCCTGTAGGCCGTCTCGTCGTTGTTGGTAATCAAGCCTACCACTGTTGTGTCGTCCGCAAACTTGATGATTGAGTTGGAGGCGTGCGTGGCCACGCAGTCGTGGGTGAACAGGGAGTACAGGAGAGGGCTCAGAACGCACCCTTGTGGGGCCCCAGTGTTGAGGATCAGCGGGGTGGAGATGTTGTTGCCTACCCTCACCACCTGGGGGCGGCCCGTCAGGAAGTCCTGTACCCAGTTGCACAGGGCGGGGTCGAGACCCAGGTTCTCGAGCTTGGAGGGTACTATGGTGTTGAATGCCGAGCTGTAGTCGATGAACAGCATTCTCACATACATTTACATTTAAGTCATTTAGCAGACGCTCTTATCCAGAGCGACTTAGAAATTGGTGCGTTCACCATAGGTATTCCTCTTGTCCAGATGGGTTAGGGCAGTGTGCAGTGTGGTTGAGATTGCATCGTCTGTGGACCTATTTGGGCGGTAAGCAAATTGGAGTGGGTCTAGGGTGTCAGGTAGGGTGGAGGTGATATGGTCCTTGACCAGTCTCTCAAAGCACTTCATGATGACGGAAGGGAGTGCTACGGGGCGGTAGTCGTTTAGCTCAGTTACCTTAGCTTTCTTGGGAACAGGAACAATGGTGGCCCTCTTGAAGCATGTGGGAACAGCAGACTGGTATAGGGATTGATTGAATATGTCCGTAAACACACCGGCCAGCTGGTCTGTGCATGCTCTGAGGATGCCGTCTGGGCCTGCAGCCTTACGAGGGTTAACACGATTAAATGTCTTACTCACCTCGGCTGCAGTGAAGGAGAGACCGCATGTTTTCGTTGCAGGCCGTGTCAGTGGCACTGTATTGTCCTCAAAGCGGGCAAAAAAGTTATTTAGTCTGCCTGGGAGCAAGACATCCTGGTCCGTGACTGGGCTGGATTTCTTCTTGTAGTCCGTGATTGACTGTAGACCCTGCCACATGCCTCTTGTGTCTGAGCCGTTGAATTGAGATTCTACTTTGTCTCTGTACTGACGCTTAGCTTGTTTGATAGCCTTGCGGAGGGAATAGCTGCACTGTTTGTATTCGGTCATGTTACCAGTCACCTTGCCCTGATTAAAAGCAGTGGTTCGCGCTTTCAGTTTCACGCGAATGCTGCCATCAATCCACGGTTTCTGGTTTGGGAATGATTTAATCGTTGCTATGAGAACAATATCTTCAACGCACGTTCTAATGAACTCGCACACCGAATCAGCGTATTCGTCAATATTGTTAACTGACGCAATACGAAACATGTCCCAGTCCACGTGATGGAAGCAGTCTTGGAGTGTGGAGTCAGCTGGGTCGGACCAGCGTTGGACAGACCTCAGCGTGGGAGCCTCTTATTTTAGTTTCTGTCTGTAGGCAGGGATCAACAAAATGGAGTCGTGGTCAGCTTTTCCGAAAGGAGGGCGGGGCAGGGCCTTATATGCGTCACGGAAGTTAGAGTAACAATTATCCAAGGTTTTTCCACCCCTGGTTGCGCAATCGATATGCTGATAAAATTTAGGGAGTCTTGTTTTCAGATTAGCCTTGTTAAAATCCCCAGCTACAATGAATGCAGCCTCCGGATACATGGATTCTAGTTTGCAAAGAGTTAAATAAAGTTTGTTCAGAGCCATCGATGTGTCTGCTTGGGGGGGGGGATATATACGGCTGTGATTATAATCGAAGAGAATTCTCTTGGTAGATAATGTGGTCGACATTTGATTGTGAGGAATTCTAAATCAGGTGAACAGAAGGATTTGAGTTCCTGTATGTTTCTTTCATCACACCATGTCTCGTTAGCCATAAGACATACGCCCCCGCCCCTCTTCTTACCAGAAAGATGTTTGTTTCTGTCGGCGCGATGCGTGGAGAAACCCACTGGCTGCACCGCCTCCGATAGCGTCTCTCCAGTGAGCCATGTTTCCGTGAAACAAAGAACGTTACAGTCTCTGATGTCCCTCTAGAATGCTACCCTTGCTCGGATTTCATCAACCTTGTTGTCAAGAGACTGGACATTGGCAAGAAGAATGCTGGGGAGTGGTGCGCGGTGTGCCCGTCTCCGGAGTCTGACCAGAAGACCGCCTCGTTTCCCTCTTTTTCGGAAGTCGTTTTTTTGGGTCGCTGCATGCGATCCATTCCGTTGTCCTGTTTGTAAGGCAGAACATAGGATCCACGTCGCGGAAAACATATTCTTGGTCGTACTGATGGTGAGTTGACGCTGATCTTATATTCAGTAGTTCTTCTCGGCTGTATGTAATGAAACCTAAGATGACCTGGGGTACTAATGTAAGAAATAACACGTAAAAAAAGAAAAATCTGCATAGTTTCTTAGGAACGCGAAGCGAGGCGGCCATCTCTGTCGGCGCTGGAAATTCTGGGCTGAAGGGATTATAGAGGAGTGTTGTTCTGGGTTATAGAGGACTGTTGTTCTGGGTTGAAGGGATTAGAGAGGAGTGTTGTTCTGGGTTATAGAGGAGTGTTGTTCTGGGTTGAAGGGATTAGAGAGGAGTGTTCTGGGTTGAAGGGATTATAGAGGAGTTGTTCTGGGTTGAAGAGATTATAGAGGAGTGTTGTTGTTCTGCGTTGAAGGGATTAGAGAGGAGTGTTGTTCTGGGTTGAAGGGATTATAGAGGAGTGTTGTTGTTCTGGGTTGAAGGGATTATAGAGGAGTGTTGTTGTTCTGGGTTGAAGGGATTATAGAGGAGTGTTGTTCTGGGTTATAGAGGAGTGTTGTTCTGGGTTGAAGGGATTAGAGAGGTGTTGTTCTGGGTTGAATGGATTAGAGAGGAGTGTTGTTCTGGGTTGAAGGGATTATAGAGAAGTGTTCTGGGTTGAAGGGATTATAGAGGAGTGTTGTTCTGGGCTGAAGGGATTATAGAGAAGTGTTATTCTGGGTTGAAGGGATTAGAGAGGAGTGTTGTTCTGGGTTGAAGGGATTACAGAGGAGTGTTGTTCTGGGATAAGGGATTAGAGAGGAGTGTTGTTCTGGGTTATAGAGGAGTGTTGTTCTGGGTTGAAGGGATTATAGAGGAGTGTTGTTCTGGATTGAAGGGATTAGAGAGGAGTGTTGTTCTGGGTTGAATGGATTAGAGAGGAGTGTTGTTCTGGGTTGAAGGGATTATAGAGAAGTGTTCTGGGTTGAAGGGATTATAGAGGAGTGTTGTTCTGGGCTGAAGGGATTATAGAGAAGTGTTGTTCTGGGTTGAAGGGATTAGAGAGGAGTGTTGTTCTGGGTTGAAGGGATTACAGAGGAGTGTTGTTCTGGGATAAGGGATTATAGAGGAGTGTTGTTCTGGGCTGAAGGGATTATAGAGAAGTGTTGTTCTGGGTTGAAGGGATTAGAGAGGAGTGTTGTTCTGGGTTGAAGGGATTACAGAGGAGTGTTGTTCTGGGATAAGGGATTATAGAGGAGTGTTGTTCTGGGTTGAAGGGATTATAGAGGAGTGTTGTTCTGGATTGAAGGGATTAGAGAGGAGTGTTGTTCTGGGTTATAGAGGAGTGTTGTTCTGGGTTGAAGGGATTATAGAGGAGTGTTCTGGGATAAGGGATTATAGAAGAGTGAATGAAGGGTCAGTTCAGGATTAGATCCATCTATCACTCTCAATCTACTTGGTGTTCTGGCAGAGACGGACTTCAGCCAGGAATAAGAAGCAAAGAGCAAGCAATGCAGATGTAGAAAGCCAAGAACCAGGATGAAACCTAGAGGATTAAACCTAGAGAGGAACCAGGATGAAACCTAGAGAGGAACCAGGATGAAACCTAGAGAGGAACCAGGATGAAACCAGGATGAAACCTAGAGAGGAACCAGGATGAAACCTAGAGAGGAACCAGGATGAAACCTAGAGAGGAACCAGGACGAAACCTAGAGAGGAACCAGGACGAAACCTAGAGAGGAACCACGATGAAACGTAGAGAGTAACCAGGATGAAACCAGGACGAAACCAAGAGAGGAACCAGGACAAAACCTAGAGAGGAACCAGGATGAAACCAGGATGAATCCAAGAGAGGAACCAGGATGAAACCTAGAGAGGATCCAGGATGAAACCAGGATGAAACCAGGATGTAACCTAGAGAGGAACCAGGATGAAACCTAGAGAGGATCCAGGATGAAACCAGGATGAAACCAGGATGAAACCTAGAGAGGAACCAGGATGAAACCTAGAGAGGATCCAGGATGAAACCAGTACGAAACCAGGATGAAACCAAGAGAGGAACCAGGATGAAACCTAGAGAGGAACCAGGATGACACCTAGAGAGGAACCAGGATGACACCTAGAGAGGAACCAGGATGAAACCTAGAGAGGAACCAGGATGAAACCTAGAGAGGAACAGGACGAAACCTAGAGAGGATCCAGGATGAAACCTAGAGAGGAACCAAGATTAAACCTAGAGAGGAACCAGGATGAAACCTAGAGAGGAACCAGGATGAAACCTAGAGAGGAACCAGTATGAAACCTAGAGTGGAACCAAGATGAAACGAATAGAGGAACCAGGATGAAACCTAGAGAGGATCCAGGTTGAAACCTAGAGAGGATCCAGGATGAAACCAGGATGAAACCAGGATGAAACCTAGAGAGGAACCAGGATGAAACCTAGAGGAACCAGGACGAAAACAGGACGATACTAGGATGAAACCTAGAGAGGAACCAGGATGAAACCAGGATGAAACCTAGAGAGGAACCAGGATGAAACCTAGAGAGGAACCAGGATGAAACCTAGAGAGGAACCAGGATGAAACCTAGAGAGGAACCAGGATGAAACCAAGAGAGGATCCAGGATGAAACCTAGAGGATCCAGGATGAAACCTAGAGAGGACCCAGGATGAAACCTAGAGAGGAACCAGGATGAAACCTAGAGAGGAACCAGGATGAAACCTAGAGAGGATCCAGGATGAAACCTAGAGAGGAACCAGGATGAAACCTAGTGAGGAACCAGGATGAAACCTAGAGAGGATCCAGGATGAAACCAAGAGAGGAACCAGGATGAAACCTAGAGAGGATCCAGGACGAAACCAGGATGAAACCAAGAGAGGAACCAGGAAGAAACCTAGAGAGGAACCAGGATGAAACCTAGAGAGGAACCAGGATGAAACCTAGAGAGGATCCAGGATGAAACCTAGAGAGGAACCAGGATGAAACCAGGACGAAACCAGGACAAATCCTAGAGAGTAACCAGGATGAAACCAGGACGAAACCAGGATGAAACCTAGAGAGGAACAGGATGAAACCTAGAGAGGAACCAGGGTGAAACCTAGAGAGGAACAGGATGAAACCTAGAGAGGAACCAGGATGAAACCTAGAGAGGAACCAGGATGAAACCTAGAGAGGAACCAGGATGAAACCTAGAGAGTAACCAGGATGAAAGCATGTTTGTCCCATTTAGTGAATTCTTGGTTGGTGAGTGGACCCCTGACCTCACAACCGTAAAGGGCGATGGGTTCTATAACTGAGTGTATTTAGCCAGGTCCTTATATATATATATAACTGAGTGTATTTAGCCAGGTCCTAATATATATATATATATATATATATATATATATATATATATATAACTGAGTGTATTTAGCCAGGTCCTAATATATATATATATATAACTGAGTGTATTTAGCCAGGTCCTGATATATATATATATATATATAACTGAGTGTATTTAGCCAGGTCCTAATATATATATATATATATAATGAGTGTATTTAGCCAGGTCCTGATATATATATATATATATATATATATATATATATATATATATATATATATATATAACTGAGTGTATTTAGCCAGGTCCTAATATATATATATATATATAACTGAGTGTATTTAGCCAGGTCCTGATATATATATATATATATAACTGAGTGTATTTAGCCAGGTCCTAATATATATATAACTGAGTGTATTTAGCCAGGTCCTAATATATATATATATATATAACTGAGTGTATTTAGCCAGGTCCTAATATATATATATATATAACTGAGTGTATTTAGCCAGGTCCTAATATATATATATATATATATATATATATATATATATATATATATATATATAACTGAGTGTATTTAGCCAGGTCCTGATATATATATATATATATATATATATATATATAGATATATCTATATATATATATATAGATATATCTATATATATATATATATCTATGAGTGTATTTAGCCAGGTCCTAATATATCTATAACTATATATATATATATATATATATATATATATATATATATATATATATATATATATATATATATATATATATATATGAGTGTATTTAGCCAGGTCCTAATATATATATATATATATATATAACTGAGTGTATTTAGCCAGGTCCTAATATATATAACTGAGTATATATATATATATATATATATCTCTAAATATATATATATCTCCCTATATCTCTCTCTGTCTCTCTATATATATATATATATATATCTCTGTCTCTCTCTCTATATCTCTCTCTCTCTATATATATATAGATATATATATATACCTCTCTCTATATATATATATATATATATATATATATATATATATCTATGTCTCTCTGTCTCTCTCTATATATCTCTCCATCTCTCTCTCTCTCTCTCTCTCTCTCTCTCTCTCTCTCTCTCTCTATATATATATATATATCTGTCTCTCTCTATATATCTCTCTTTCTATATCTCTCTCTCTGTCTCTCTCTCTCTATATATATATATATATATCTCTGTCTCTCTCTCTCTCTCATGAAATTATAACTGTCTGTCTATTATGTAAATTATGTAAATTCACAGCCCTATAAATAGGACTCTGCTCGCTGCTTTTTAGAGAGATGTGATAACATTCCTCCCCTCCTCTTCTCTCCTCACCATCCTCCTCCTCCCTACCCTCATCTTCTCTCCTCCCAATCCTCCTTCTGCCTTCCCTCCTCTTCTCTCCTCCCCCTCCTCTTCTCTCCTCACCATCCTCCTTCTCCCTCCCCTCCTCTTCTCTCCTCCTCCTCTTCTCTCCTCCCCATCCTCCTTCTCTCCTCCCCCTCCTCTCCTCCCCCTCCTCCTTCTCTCCTCCCCATCCTCCTTCTCTCTTCCCCATCCTCCTTCTCTCTTCCCCATCCTTCTTCTCTCCTCCCCTCCTCTTCTCTCCTCCCCTCCTCTTCTCTCCTCCCCATCCTCCTTCTCTCCTCCCTCCTCTTCTCTCCTCCCCTCCTCTTCTCTCCTCCCCATCCTCCTTCTCTCCTCCCCATCCTCCTTCTCCCTCCTCCTCTTCTCTCCTCCCCGTCCTCCTTCTCCCTCCCCTCATCTTCTCTCCTCCCCGTCCTCCTTCTCCCTCCCCCTCCTCCTTCTCCCTCCCCCTCCTCCTTCTCTCCTCCCCTCCTCTTCTCTCCTCGCCATCCTCCTTCTCTCCTCCCCCTCCTCCTTCTATCCTCCCCTCCTCTTCTCTCCCCCCATCCTCCTTCTCTCCTCCCCTCCTCTTCTCTCCTCCCCATCCTCCTTCTCCCTCCCCTCCTCTTCTCTCCTCCCCGTCCTCCTTCTCCCTCCCCTCATCTTCTCTCCTCCCCTCCTCTTTTCTCCTCCCCATCCTTCTCCCTCCCCTCCTCTTCTCTCCTCCCCATCCTCCTTCTCCCTCCCCTCCTCTTCTCTCCTCCCCATCCTCCTTCTCCCTCCCCTCCTCTTCTCTCCTCCCCTCCTCTTCTCTCCTCCCCATCCTCCTTCTCCCTCCCCTCCTCTTCTCTCCTCCCCTCATCTTATCTCCTCCCCCTCATCTTCTCTCCTCCCCCTCATCTTCTCTCCTCCCCCTCATCTTCTCTTATCTTCTCATCTTATAGTAGATGTGGTCAGGGTGATAGTAGATGTGGTCTATAGTAGATGTGGTCTATAGTAGATGTGGTCTATAGTAGATGTGGTCTATAGTAGATGTGGTCTATAGTAGATGTGGTCAGGGTTATAGTAGATGTGGTCTATAGTAGATGTGGTCTATAGTAGATGGGTTATAGTAGATGTGGTCTATAGTAGATGTAGTCAGGTTATAGGGTTATAGTAGATGTGGTCTATAGTAGATGGTCTATAGTAGATGTGGTCTATAGTAGATGTGGTCAGGGTTATAGTAGATGTGGTCTATAGTAGATGTGGTCAGGGTTATAGTAGATGTGGTCTATAGTAGATGTGGTCTATAGTAGATGTGGTCAGGGTTATAGTAGATGTGGTCTATAGTAGATGTGGTCTATAGTAGATGTGGTCTATAGTAGATGTGGTCTATAGTAGATGTGGTCAGGGTTATAGTAGATGTGGTCAGGGTTATAGTAGATGTGGTCTATAGTAGATGTGATCTATAGTAGATGTGGTCTATAGTAGATGTGGTCTATAGTAGATGTAGTCAGGGTTATAGTAGATGTGGTCAGGGTTATAGTAGATGTGGTCAGGGTGATAGTAGATGTGGTCTATAGTAGATGTGGTCTATAGTAGATGTGGTCAGGGTTATAGTAGATGGTCTATAGTAGATGTGGTCTATAGTAGATGTGGTCTATAGTAGATGTGGTCTATAGTAGATGTGGTCTATAGTAGATGTAGTCAGGGTTATAGTAGATGTGGAGCAATACGTAACTGAACGAAGTACAA
>NW_025751286.1:0-15833 GCF_021184085.1 Oncorhynchus gorbuscha
CCTCCAGAGCCAACTCTCATGGACTGTGATTATAATTCCTCCAGAGCCAACTCTCATGGACTGTGATTATAATTCCTCCAGAGCCATCTCTCATGGACTGTGATTATAATTCCTCCAGAGCCATCTCTCATGGACTGTGATTATAATTCCTCCAGAGCCATCTCTCATGGACTGTGATTATAAATCCTCCAGAGCCAACTCTCATGGACTGTGATTATAAATCCTCCAGAGCCAACTCTCATGGACTGTGATTATAATTCCTCCAGAGCCAACTCATGGACTGTGATTATAATTCCTCCAGAGCCAACATGGTGATTATAATTCCTCCAGAGCCAACTCTCATGGACTGTGATTATAATTCCTCCAGAGCCAACTCTCATGGACTGTGATTATAATTCCTCCAGAGCCAACTCTCATGGACTGTGATTATAATTCCTCCAGAGCCAACTCTCATGGACTGTGATTATAATTCCTCCAGAGCCAACTCTCATGGACTGTGATTATAATTCCTCCAGAGCCAACTCTCATGGACTGTGATTATAATTCCTCCAGAGCTGTGATTATAACTCTCATGGACTGTGATTATAATTCCTCCAGAGCCAACTCTCATGGACTGTGATTATAATTCCTCCAGAGCCAACTCTCATGGACTGTGATTATAATTCCTCCACAACCCTGCCTGGCTTATATTGACAGCTCAGTTCCAGACTCAGCAGCAGTGTTCTGCAGACTACACCTCAGTTCCAGACTCAGCAGCAGTGTTCTGCAGACTACACCTCAGTTCCAGACTCAGCAGCAGTGTTCTGCAGACTACACCTCAGTTCCAGACTCAGCAGCAGTGTTCTGTAGACTACACCTCAGTTCCAGACTCAGCAGCAGTGTTCTGCAGACTACACCTCAGTTCCAGACTCAGCAGCAGTGTTCTGCAGACTACACCTCTTTCCGAATAAGTTGACGTACCGCTCACCCCTCCCACCACTGCTTATCATAGACCACACTAACCCCAGAGCCACTTCCCTCTGATTGGCTAAATCATATTATTATCACTAATGATATGGTTAGCGTAATGAGCCTCTTCAGTTTGAACATGTTGAGACGTAAACATGTTGAAGTGGCAGGAGGATTTCTCAGTAGGAAACTGAGTAATACTGTTGTGTTGAATCCCTTGAAGGAACTACCTGAAAGTACTCATACAATTTCCTTTTTAATGCCAGGTAAATACCAATGTAAACTAGTGCTGCCAGAAACTGTGCCCACAGGATTTCACAATCGGAAATGGAACAAAAAAATGGACCTTTCCTGAAATCTCTTTGACGGCAACTGTTGTCGGTAGCGTGATCTCCTCTGTTTCCTGCATCTACCTGGGAACTGGGAAGTCCTATTATTATCGCCATTTCACCCTACCCTGAAGAGGTCATGGGAAAAGGTGTCATAGGTCAAGGGTCAAGGGAGCGACGATGACAGAGGACTGGCGTACCCCCTTTCACTTTCCTGTGGACCTCCCACCTCCATGTTAAAATATCAAAGAGTTATCCTTTTGAGTCATGTTTCCTGACCTTTGTGATGTTGGTTTTGTGATTTAGGGGAATGGTAACTTTCCATCAGTGAACATTTTGAAGGTCAAACTGTTGTGTTTTTGTATCAAGCTTTGTGCCAGCTGTTACTGAGTGTTCTTTAACAACACTGGTAGTTGCAGAAGTTTGAGATACTTATTACCAAAGAGATAAAACTATTTGTTTTATCAACTGTTATTACTACTCTCTACTAAGCCCCAGTGGAGATCCTGAGAGTCCACTGAAGTCACAGAGAGATATGATGACAAGGCCTTGCTTGACCCCATATCATAAATACTTTATTCATCTCAGGGGGGAAATTTGTTAAATTAAGGTTCTGTTTTTTGATTGACCCAAAACCGCCCCTCCCATGCTAACCAGTGGGAGTGGCAATCAAGATGGAATCGCAATCAATTAAACATTTGAGCTGCCTTCTACATTGTGTTTATATGACATGGTCCAACCGTGCAAACTCATGGAGCAAGATGTTAACTTTTCACTCTGAGATGGACAATTGGCTTTTAGAGATCGTAGATCTCAGGGAAGGTGACATCACATTCCAATGCCAACAAAAATTCTCCTTTATATCTTGAACACATGAAACAACCACAGTAGGAGACAGATGACCCGGGTTATGAGAAGCACTCATAACTTGGCAAGCATAACCCGGTCAAACTGTGTCTGCTGTGTCAGCTCTGAAGAGGCTTGTTCCCAGGATTCAGAAGGACACTGATATCATTAGCCTCACCATGGCAACAACACATCCATGGTGTTGGGGACGACACAAAAATAGCAGTAATGTCCTTTTTGTGACTGTTTACAAACACCTAGGGAGTGTATTGAGTAGGACACAACATTTGCTCCAGTTTCAACTGGCCTGGGCCCTAGGACCATGTCCCAGGACTACCTGACATGAGGACTCCTTGCTGTCCCCAGTCCACCTGGCCATGCTCCTGCTCCAGTTTCAACTGTTCTGCCTTACTATTATTCAACCATGCTGGTCATTTATGAACATTTGAACATCTTGGCCACGTTCTGTTATAATCTCCACCTGGCACAGCCAGAAGAGGACTGGCCACCCCACATATGCTCTCTCTAATTCTCTCTTTCTTTCTCTCTCTCGGAGGACCTGAGCCCTAGGACCGTGCCCCAGGACTACCTGACATGATGGCTCCTTGCTGTCCCCAGTCCATCTGACTGTGCTGCTGCTCCAGTTTCAACTGTTCTGCCTTATTATTATTTGACCATGCTGGTCATTTATGAACATTTGAACATCTTGGTCATGTTCTGTTATAATCTCTACCCGGCACAGCCAGAAGAGGACTGGCCACCCCACATAGCCCGGTTCCTCTCTAGGTTTCTTCCTAGGTTTTGGCCTTTCTAGGGAGTTTTTCCTAGCCACCGTGCTTTTACACCTGCATTGTTTGCTGTTTGGGGTTTTAGGCTGGGTTTCTGTACAGCACTTTGAGATATCAGCTGATGTACGAAGGGCTATATAAATAAATTTGATTTGATTTGATTTGATTTGAAACATTGCAGATGTAATTACAATGTATATTGAATGGACAGGGTCCTCTATTCTGAATGAGAGAATCATGTCCACTCTATATGTTCCCACTAAATAAGCCAATGGAGTGTCACCTCTTCGACCAGGAAAATGGACTCAAGTGTCATGTTTGTCATTTATTATCATGTCTTGTCCCTGTGCTCCCCATGCTATTCGTTTCCCTCTGCTGGTCTTATTTGGTTCTTTCCCTCCTTCTATCCCTCTCTCTCCCCCTCCCTCTCTCACTCTCTCGCTCTCTCTTCTCTCTATCGTTCCGTTCCTGCTCCCAGCTGTTCCTATTCCCCTAATCATCATTTAGTCTTCCCACACCTGTTCCCGATCCTTTCCCCTGATTAGAGTCCCTATTTATTCCTTTGTGATCCGTTCCTGTCCCGTCGGTTCCTTGTTTTGTATTCACCATGCTGTGATTGTGTTTCGCCCTGTCCTGTCGTGTTTTTTGCCTTCATCAGATGCTGCGTGTGAGCAGGTGGCTCTATCAACTACGGCCTGCGCCTACCCGGCGACCTGCAGTCTGTGGCCGCTTCTCTAGTTATTCCCCTCTACAGACTAGAGGATTTTTGTTATTCCCTGTTTGGATTTAAATAAACTCTGTTTCTGTTAAGTCGCTTTTGGGTCCTCTTTCACCTGCATGACAGAAGGAACCGACCAAGGAATGGACCCAGCGACTTCAGACGCTCGTTACACTGCCGTCGAGATCCAAGGAGCCATGCTCGGCAGACACGAGCAGGAATTGTCTGCTGCTCGCCATGCCGTGGAGAACCTGGCCGCTCAGGTTTCCGACCTCTCTGGACAGTTCCAGAGTCTACGTCTCGTGCCACCTGTTACTTCCTGGCCTGCCGAGCCTCCAGAACCTAGGGTTAATAACCCACCTTGCTACTCCGGGCAGCCCACTGAGTGCCGCTCCTTTCTCACGCAGTGTGAGATTGTGTTCTCTCTCCAACCCAACACATACTCTAGAGAGAGAGCTCGGGTTGCTTACGTCATTTCACTCCTTACTGGCCGGGCTCGAGAATGGGGCACAGCTATCTGGGAGGCAAGGGCTGATTGCTCTAACAAATTCCAGAACTTTAAAGAGGAGATGATTCGGGTTTTTGACCGTTCAGTTTTGGTGGGGAGGCTTCTAGGGCCCTGGCTTCCTTATGCCAAGGTGAACGGTCCATAACGGATTATTCCATTGAGTTTCGCACTCTTGCTGCCTCTAGTGAGTGGAACGAGCCGGCGCTGCTCGCTCGTTTTCTGAGGGACTCCACGCAGTGGTTAAGGATGAGATTCTCTCCCGGGAGGTTCCTTCAGATGTGGACTCTTTGATTGCTCTCGCCATCCGCATAGAACGACGGGTAGATCTTCGTCACCGGGCTCGTGGAAGAGAGTTCGCATCAACGGTGTTTCCCTGCTCCGCATCGCAACCATCTCCCTCCTCTGGCTTTGAGACTGAGCCCATGCAGCTGGGAGGGATTCGCATCTCGAATAAGGAGAGGGAACGGAGGATCACCAACCGCCTGTGCCTCTATTGCGGAGTTGCTGGACATTTTGTTAATTCATGTCCAGTAAAGCCAGAGCTCATCTGTAAGCGGAGGGCTACAGGTGAGCGCTACTACTCAAGTCTCTCCATCAAGGTCCTGTACTACTTTGTCGGTCCACCTACGCTGGACCGGTTCGGGTGCTACATGTAGTGCCTTGATAGACTCTGGGGCTGAGGGTTGTTTCATGGACGAAGCATGGGTTCGGAAACATGACATTCCTTTCAGAGAGTTAGATAAGCCTACGCCCATGTTCGCCTTAGATGGTAGTCATCTTCCCAGTATCAGATTTGAGACACTACCTTTAACCCTCACAGTATCTGGTAACCACAGTGAGACTATTTCTTTTTTGATTTTCCGTTCACCGTTTACACCTGTTGTTTTGGGTCATCCTGGCTAGTATGTCATAATCCTTCTATTAATTGGTCTAGTAATTCTATCCTATCCTGGAACGTTTCTTGTCATGTGAAGTGTTTAATGTCTGCCATCCCTCCCGTTTCTTCTGTCCCTACTTCTCAGGAGGAACCTGGCGATTTGACAGGAGTGCCGGAGGAATATCATGATCTGCGCACGGTCTTCAGTCGGTCCCGAGCCAACTCCCTTCCTCCTCACCGGTCGTATGATTGTAGTATTGATCTCCTTCCGGGGACCACTCCTCCTCGAGGTAGACTATACTCTCTGTCGGCTCCCGAACGTAAGGCTCTCGAGGATTATTTGTCTGTGTCTCTTGACGCGGTACCATAGTGCCTTCTTCTTCTCCGGCCGGGGCGGGGTTCTTTTTGTTAAGAAGAAGGACGGTACTCTGCGCCCCTGCGTGGATTATCGAGGGCTGAATGACATAACGGTTAAGAATCGTTATCCGCTTCCCCCTTATGTCATCAGCCTTCGAGATTCTGCAGGGAGCCAGGTGCTTTACTAAGTTGGACCTTCGTAACGCTTACCATCTCGTGCGCATCAGAGAGGGGGACGAGTGGAAAACGGCGTTTAACACTCCGTTAGGGCATTTTGAGTACCGGGTTCTGCCGTTCGGTCTCGCCAATGCGCCAGCTGTTTTTCAGGCATTAGTTAATGATGTTCTGAGAGACATGCTGAACATTTTTGTTTTTGTCTATCTTGACGATATCCTGATTTTTTCTCCGTCACTCGAGATTCATGTTCAGCACGTTCGACGTGTTCTACAGCGCCTTTTAGAGAATTGTCTCTACGTAAAGGCTGAGAAGTGCTCTTTTCATGTCTCCTCCGTTACTTTTCTCGGTTCCGTTATTTCCGCTGAAGGCATTCAGATGGATTCCGCTAAGGTCCAAGCTGTCAGTGATTGGCCCGTTCCAAGGTCACGTGTCGAGTTGCAGCGCTTTTAGGTTTCGCTAATTTCTATCGGCGTTTCATTCGTAATTTCGGTCAAGTTGCTGCCCCTCTCACAGCTCTTACTTCTGTCAAGACGTGTTTTAAGTGGTCCGGTTCCGCCCAGGGAGCTTTTGATCTTCTAAAAGAACGTTTACGTCCGCTCCTATCCTCGTTACTCCTGACGTCACTAGACAATTCATTGTCGAGGTTGACGCTTCAGAGGTAGGCGTGGGAGCCATTCTATCCCAGCGCTTCCAGTCTGACGATAAGGTTCATCCTTGCGCTTATTTTTCTCATCGCCTGTCGCCATCTGAGCGCAACTATGATGTGGGTAACCGTGAACTGCTCGCCATCCGCTTAGCCCTAGGCGAATGGCGACAGTGGTTGGAGGGGGCGACCGTTCCTTTTGTCGTTTGGACAGACCATAAGAACCTTGAGTACATCCGTTCTGCCAAACGACTTAATGCCCGTCAAGCTCGTTGGGCGTTGTTTTTCGCTCGTTTCGAGTTTGTGATTTCTTACCGTCCGGGTAGCAAGAACACCAAGCCTGATGCCTTATCCCGTCTGTTTAGTTCTTCTGTGGCTTCTACTGATCCCGAGGGGATTCTTCCTTATGGGCGTGTTGTCGGGTTAACAGTCTGGGAATTGAAAGACAGGTTAAGCAAGCACTCACGCACACTGCGTCGCCGCGCGCTTGTCCTAGTAACCTCCTTTCGTTCCTGTTTCCACTCGTCTGGCTGTTCTTCAGTGGGCTCACTCTGCCAAGTTAGCTGGTCATCCCGGTGTTCGAGGCACTCTTGCGTCTATTCGCCAGCGCTTTTGGTGGCCGACTCAGGAGCGTGACACGCGCCGTTTCGTGGCTGCTTGTTCGGACTGCGCGCAGACTAAGTCGGGTAACTCTCCTCCTGCCGGTCGTCTCAGACCGCTCCCCATTCCTTCTCGACCATGGTCTCACATTGCCTTAGACTTCATTACCGGTCTGCCTTTGTCTGCGGGGAAGACTGTGATTCTGACGGTTGTCGATAGGTTCTCTAAGGCGGCACATTTCATTCCCCTCGCTAAACTTCCTTCCGCTAAGGAGACGGCACAAATCATTATTGAGAATGTATTCAGAATTCATGGCCTCCCCGTTAGACGCCGTTTCAGACAGAGGCCCGCAATTCACGTCACAGTTTTGGAGGGAGTTCTGTCGTTTGATTGGTGCGTCCGTCAGTCTCTCTTCCGGGTTTCATCCCCAGTCTAACGGTCAAGCAGAGAGGGCCAATCAGACGATTGGTCGCATACTACGCAGCCTTTCTTTCAGAAACCCTGCGTCTTGGGCAGAACAGCTCCCCTGGGCAGAATACGCTCACAATTCGCTTCCTTCGTCTGCTACCGGGTTATCTCCGTTTCAGAGTAGTCTGGGTTACCAGCCTCCTCTGTTCTCATCCCAGCTTGCCGAGTCCAGCGTTCCCTCCGCTCAAGCGTTTGTCCAACGTTGTGAGCGCACCTGGAGGAGGGTGAGGTCTGCACTTTGCCGTTACAGGGCACAGACGGTGAGAGCCGCCAATAAACGCAGGATTAAGAGTCCAAGGTATTGTTGCGGCCAGAGAGTGTGGCTTTCCACTCGCAACCTTCCTCTTACGACAGCTTCTCGTAAGTTGACTCCGCGGTTCATTGGTCCGTTCCGTGTCTCCCAGGTCGTCAATCCTGTCGCTGTGCGACTGCTTCTTCCGCGACATCTTCGTCGCGTCCATCCTGTCTTCCATGTCTCCTGTGTTAAGCCCTTTCTTCGCACCCCGTTCGTCTTCCCTCCCCCCTCCCGTCCTTGTCGAGAGCGCACCTATTTACAAGGTACATAAGATCATGGACATGCGTTCTCGGGACGGGGTCACCAATACCTAGTGGATTGGGAGGTTACGGTCCTGAGGAGAGGAGTTGGGTTCCGTCTCGGGACGTGCTGGACCGTTCACTCATCGATGATTTCCTCCGTTGCCGCCAGGATTCCTCCTCGAGTGCGCCAGGAGGCGCTCGGTGAGTGGGGGTACTGTCATGTTTGTCATTTATTATCATGTCTTGTCCCTGTGCTCCCCATGCTATTCGTTTCCCTCTGCTGGTCTTATTTGGTTCTTTCCCTCCTTCTATCCCTCTCTCTCCCCCTCCCTCTCTCACTCTCTCGCTCTCTCTTCTCTCTATCGTTCCGTTCCTGCTCCCAGCTGTTCCTATTCCCCTAATCATCATTTAGTCTTCCCACACCTGTTCCCGATCCTTTCCCCTGATTAGAGTCCCTATTTATTCCTTTGTGATCCGTTCCTGTCCCGTCGGTTCCTTGTTTTGTATTCACCATGCTGTGATTGTGTTTCGCCCTGTCCTGTCGTGTTTTTTGCCTTCATCAGATGCTGCGTGTGAGCAGGTGGCTCTATCAACTACGGCCTGCGCCTACCCGAAGCGACCTGCAGTCTGTGGCCGCTTCTCTAGTTATTCCCCTCTACAGACTAGAGGATTTTTGTTATTCCCTGTTTGGATTTAAATAAACTCTGTTTCTGTTAAGTCGCTTTTGGGTCCTCTTTCACCTGCATGACATCAAGGAGGATCAGAAGCTGATTGGCTACTCACCGTCTCGACACAGGAAGCACTTGCAGAGGCACACACACAGACAGCACAGGAGCAGGGCTGCCACACAGGATACTGAGATGATGGTAGTGAGGGCCGAACCAACTGCAACACACACACACACACCATGTTTACCAACAGACATATGACAACCCATGAGATGTGACTGGCGCTGGAGGGATGGCTGCCGTCTTATCGCCTCTCAACCATCCATGCAATTTTTTTTCTTCTTTTTTTCGTGTTGTTCGTAACTTATTTTGTACATAATGTTGCTGCTACAACATTATTGGATTACTCACCTCAGAAGAGTTTTTCTTCAATGAGTTGGACGGGAGGGATATAATACAGACACGCAAACATGCCCAGATCCCCGTCATTGGCTGGGAGAAGAAAACTGAGATTTCACGGAAAAAGAGCAGGCGACGGAGTGGCTAATCTGCATTCGCCTTCTGCCTTTGCCTGCTAGCTAACGTTCAATCGCTGGAAAATAAATGAGACGAACTGAAAGCATGTATATCCTACCAACGGAATATAAAAAACGGTAATATCTTATGTTTCACAGAGTCATGGCTGAACGACGACATTAAGAACATACAGCTGGCGGGTTATACACTATCGTTGGGATAGAACAGCAGCCTCTGGTAAGACACTTGGCGGTGGCCTATGCTTATTTGCAAACAACAGCTGGTGCACAAAATCGAAGGAAGTCTTGAGGTTTTGCTCACCTGAGGTATCTCATGATAAGCTGTAGCCCACACTATCTACCTAGAGATTCTAGACCACCTTTACTCCACACACAGAGATGCGTACAAAGCTCTCCCTTGCCCTCAATTTGGCAAATCTGACCGTATTTCTATCCTCCTGATTCCTACTTACAATCTGCAGATAGCACCAGTGACTCAGTCTATAAAGAAAGTGGTCAGATGAAGCAGATGCTAAACTATAGGACTGGTTTGCTAGCACAGACTGAAATATGTTCCCGATTCTTCCGATGGCATTGAGGAGTACACCCCATCAGTCACTGGCTTCATCAATAAGTGCATTGAGGACGTGACGTCGTCCCCACAGTGACTGTACGTACGTACCCCAACCAGAAGCCATGCATTACAGGCAACATTCGCACTGGGCTAAAGGGTAGAGCTGCCGCTTTCAAGGAGCGGGACTCTAACCCGGAAGCTTCTAAGAAATCCCGCTATGCCCTCTGACGAACCATCAAACAGGCAAAGCGTTAATACAGGACTTGGAACGAATCGTACTACACCGGCCTTCGGCGCTCGTCGGATGTGGCAGGGCTTGCAGACCATTACAGACAACAAAGGGAAGCACAGGCCACCATAGTCCCATTGGCCAAGAACACTAAGGTAACCTGCCTAAATGACTACCGAACCGTAGCACTCACGTCTGTAGCCATAAAATGCTTTGAAAGGCTGGCCATGGCTCACATCAACACCATTATCCGAGAACCCCAAGACCCTCTCCAATTTGCATACCGCACCAACAGATCCGCAGATGATGCAATCTCTATTACACTCCACATTGCCCTTTCATACCTGGACAAAAGGAACACCTATGTGAGAATGTTATTCATTGACTACAGCTCAGCGTTCAACACCATAGTGCCCTCAAAGCTCATCACTAAGCTAAGGACTCTGGGACTAAAAACCTCCCTCTGCAACTGGATCCTGGACTTCTTGACGGGCCACCCGCAGGTGGTAAGGGCAGGTAACAACACGTCCGCCCACGCTGATCCTCAACACGGGGGCCCCTCAGGGTGCATGCTCAGTCCCCTCCAGTACTCCCTGTTCACTCATGACTGCATGGCCAGGCACAACTCCATCATTACGTTTGCTGATGATACAACAGTGGTAGGCCTGATCACCGACAACGATAAGACCTAGAGACCTGACCGTGTTGTGCAAGGACAACAACCTCTCGCTCAACGTGATCAAGACAAAGGAGATGATTGTGGAGCACGCCCACATTCTCATCGACGGGGCAGGTTGGAGCAGGTTGAGAGCTTCAAGTTCCTTGGCATCCACATCAAGACCCAAGACAGTCGTGAAGAGGGCACAACAAAACCTATCCCCCCTCCCAGGAAACTGAAAAGATTTGGCATGGGTCCTCAGATCCTCAAAAAGTTTTACAGCTGCACCATCGAGGGCATCCTGACGGGTTGCATCACTGCCTGGTACGGCAACTGTTCGGCCTCCAACCGCAAGGCACTACAGAGGGTAGTGTGTATGCCCAGTCCACCACTGGGGCCAAGCATACTGCCATCCAGGACCTCTATACCAGCCGGTATCAGAGGAAGGCCCTAAAAACCGTCAAAGACTCCAGCCACCTAGTCATAGACTGTCTCTCTGCTACTGCACGGCAAGCGGTACAGGAGCGCCAAGTCTAGGTCCAAGAGACTTCTAAACAG
The DNA here is from genome assembly GCF_021184085.1 of Oncorhynchus gorbuscha. NCBI lineage: Eukaryota > Metazoa > Chordata > Actinopteri > Salmoniformes > Salmonidae > Oncorhynchus > Oncorhynchus gorbuscha. The sequence goes on from NW_025751286.1 coordinate 10,999, forward strand.
CTTCTACCCTCAAGCCACAAGACTCTGAACAGCTAATCAAATGGCTACCCAGACTATTTGCATTGTCAACCCCCTTCTACGCTGCTGCTACTCTCTGTTATTATCTATGCATAGTCACTTTAACTCTACCTACATGTACATATTACCTCAATTATCTCGACACCGGTGCCCCTGCACATTGACACTGTACCGGTACCCCCTGTTTATAGCCTCCACATTGACTCTGTACAGGTACCCCCTGTATGTAGCCTCCACATTGACTCTGTACAGGTACCCTCTGTATATAGCCTCCACATTGACTCTGTACTGGTACCCCCTGTATATAGCCTCCACATTGACTCTTTCCCGGTACCCCCTGTATATAGCCTCCACATTGACTCTGTACAGGTACCCTCTGTATATAGCCTCCACATTGACTCTGTACAGGTACCCTCTGTATATAGCCTCCACATTGACTCTGTACTGGTACCCCCTGTATATAGCCTCCACATTGACTCTGTACAGGTACCCTCTGTATATAGCCTCCACATTGACTCTGTACTGGTACCCCCTGTATATAGCCTCCACATTGACTCTGTACCAGTACCCCCTGTATATAGCCTCCACATTGACTCTGTACAGGTACCCTCTGTATATAGCCTCCACATTGACTCTGTACTGGTACCCCCTGTATATAGCCTCCACATTGACTCTTTCCCGGTACCCCCTGTATATAGCCTCCACATTGACTCTGTACAGGTACCCTCTGTATATAGCCTCCACATTGATTCTGTACAGGTACCCTCTGTATATAGCCTCCACATTGACTCTGTACAGGTACCCCCTGTATATAGCCTCCACATTGACTCTGTACAGGTACCCTCTGTATATAGCCTCCACATTGACTCTGTACTGGTACCCCCTGTATATAGCCTCCACATTGACTCTGTACAGGTACCCTCTGTATATAGCCTCCACATTGACTCTGTACAGGTACCCTCTGTATATAGCCTCCACATTGACTCTGTACTGGTACCCCCTGTATATAGCCTCCACATTGACTCTGTACAGGTACCCTCTGTATATAGCCTCCACATTGACTCTGTACTGGTACCCCCTGTATGTAGCCTCCACATTGACTCTGTACTGGTACCCCCTGTATATAGCCTCCACATTGACTCTGTAATGGTACCCCCTGTATATAGCCTCCACATTGACTCTGTACTGGTACCCCCTGTATATAGCCTCCACATTGACTCTTTCCCGGTACCCCCTGTATATAGCCTCCACATTGACTCTGTACTGGTACCCCTGTATATAGCCTCCACATTGACTCTGTACTGGTACCCCCTGTATATAGCCTCCACATTGACTCTGTACTGGTACCCCTGTATATAGCCTCCACATTGACTCTGTACTGGTACCCCCTGTATATAGCCTCCACATTGACTCTTTCCCGGTACCCCCTGTATATAGCCTCCACATTGACTCTTTCCCGGTACCCCCTGTATATAGCCTCCACATTGACTCTGTACTGGTACCCCCTGTATATAGCCTCCACATTGACTCTTTCCCGGTACCCCCTGTATATAGCCTCCACATTGACTCTTTCCTGGTACCCCTGTATATAGCCTCCACATTGACTCTTTCCCGGTACCCCCTGTATATAGCCTCCACATTGACTCTGTACTGGTACCCCCTGTATATAGCCTCCACATTGACTCTTTCCCGGTACCCCCTGTATATAGCCTCCACATTGACTCTTTCCCGGTACCCCTGTATATAGCCTCCACATTGACTCTGTACTGGTACCCCCTGTATATAGCCTCCACATTGACTCTGTACCGGTACCCCCTGTATATAGCCTCCACATTGACTCTTTCCCGGTACCCCCTGTATATAGCCTCCACATTAACTCTGTACCGGTACCCCCTGTATATAGCCTCCACATTAACTCTGTACCGGTACCCCCTGTATATAGCCTCCACATTGACTCTGTACCGGTACCCCCTGTATATAGCCTCCACATTGACTCTGTACCAGTACCCCCTGTATATAACCTCCACATTGACTCTGTACCAGTACCCTCTGTATATAACCTCCACATTGACTCTGTACCGGTACCCTCTGTATATAGCCTCCACATTGACTCTGTACCAGTACCCCCTGTATATAACCTCCACATTGACTCTGTACTGGTACCCCCTGTATATAGCCTCCACATTGACTCTGTACTGGTACCCCCTGTATATAGCCTCCACATTGACTCTGTACCAGTACCCCCTGTATATAGCCTCCACATTGACTCTTTCCCGGTACCCCCTGTATATAGCCTCCACATTGACTCTGTACTGGTACCCCCTGTATATAGCCTCCACATTGACTCTGTACCAGTACCCCTGTATATAGCCTCCACATTGACTCTTTCCCGGTACCCCCTGTATATAGCCTCCACATTAACTCTGTACCGGTACCCCCTGTATATAGCCTCCACATTAACTCTGTACCGGTACCCCCTGTATATAGCCTCCACATTGACTCTGTACCGGTACCCCCTGTATATAGCCTCCACATTGACTCTGTACCAGTACCCCCTGTATATAACCTCCACATTGACTCTGTACCAGTACCCTCTGTATATAACCTCCACATTGACTCTGTACCGGTACCCTCTGTATATAGCCTCCACATTGACTCTGTACCAGTACCCCCTGTATATAACCTCCACATTGACTCTGTACTGGTACCCCCTGTATATAGCCTCCACATTGACTCTGTACTGGTACCCCTGTATATAGCCTCCACATTGACTCTGTACCAGTACCCTGTATATAACCTCCACATTGACTCTGTACTGGTACCCCTGTATATAGCCTCCACACTGACTCTGTACCAGTACCCCTGTATATAGCCTCCACATTGACTCTGTACCGGTACCCCTGTATATAGCCTCCACATTGACTCTGTACCGGTACCCCTGTATATAGCCTCCACATTGACTCTGTACCGGTACCCCTGTATATAGCCTCCACATTGACTCTGTACCGGTACCCCCTGTATATAGCCTCCACATTGACTCTGTACCGGTACCCCCTGTATATAGCCTCCACATTGACTCTGTACCAGTACCCCCTGTATATAACCTCCACATTGACTCTGTACCAGTACCCTCTGTATATAACCTCCACATTGACTCTGTACCGGTACCCTCTGTATATAGCCTCCACATTGACTCTGTACCAGTACCCCCTGTATATAACCTCCACATTGACTCTGTACTGGTACCCCTGTATATAGCCTCCACATTGACTCTGTACTGGTACCCCTGTATATAGCCTCCACATTGACTCTGTACCAGTACCCTCTGTATATAACCTCCACATTGACTCTGTACTGGTACCCCCTGTATATAGCCTCCACATTGACTCTGTACTGGTACCCCCTGTATATAGCCTCCACATTGACTCTGTACCAGTACCCTCTGTATATAACCTCCACATTGACTCTGTACTGGTACCCCCTGTATATAGCCTCCACACTGACTCTGTACCAGTACCCCCTGTATATAGCCTCCACATTGACTCTGTACCGGTACCCCTGTATATAGCCTCCACATTGACTCTGTACCGGTACCCCTGTATATAGCCTCCACATTGACTCTGTACCGGTACCCCTGTATATAGCCTCCACATTGACTCTGTACCGGTACCCCTGTATATAGCCTCCACACTGACTCTGTACCGGTACCCCTGTATATAACCTCCACATTGACTCTGTAATGGTACCCCTGTATATAGCCTCCACATTGACTCTGTACCGGTACCCCTGTATATAGCCTCCACACTGACTCTGTACCGGTACCCCTGTATATAACCTCCACATTGACTCTGTAATGGTACCCCTGTATATAACCTCCACATTGACTCTGTAATGGTACCCCTGTATATAACCTCCACATTGACTCTGTAATGGTACCCCTGTATATAACCTCCACATTGACTTGCAATGGTACCCTGTATATAACCTCGCATTGACTCTGTAATGGTACCCCTGTATATAACCTCCACATTGACTCTGTAATGGTACCCCTGTATATAACCTCCACATTGACTCTGTAATGGTACCCCTGTATATAACCTCCACATTGACTCTGTAATGGTACCCCTGTATATAACCTCCACATTGACTCTGTAATGGTACCCCTGTATATAACCTCCACATTGACTCTGTAATGGTACCCCTGTATATAACCTCCACATTGACTCTGTACCGGTACCCCTGTATATAGCCTCCACATTGACTCTGTAATGGTACCCCCTGTATATAGCCTCCACATTGACTCTGTAATGGTACCCTGTATATAGCCTCCACATTGACTCTGTAATGGTACCCCTGTATATAGCCTCCACATTGACTTGACTCTGTATATACCAGACTTGTAATGGTACCCCTGTATATAGCCTCCACATTGACTCTGTAATGGTACCCCTGTAGCCTCCACATTGACTCTGTAATGGTACCCCCTGTATATAGCCTCCACATTGACTCTGTAATGGTACCCCCTGTATATAGCCTCCACATTGACTCTGTAATGGTACCCCTGTATATAGCCTCCACATTGACTCTGTAATGGGTACCCCTGTATATAGCCTCCACATTGACTCTGTAATGGTACCCCTGTATAGCCTCCACATTGACTCTGTAATGGTACCCCTGTATATAGCCACATTGACTCTGTAATGGTACCCCCTGTATATAGCCTCCACATTGACTCTAATGGTACCCCTGTATATATAGCCTCCACATTGACTCTGTAATGGCCAGTCTCTGTGTATAGCCTCCACATTGACTCTGTA
>NW_025751287.1:7500-15832 GCF_021184085.1 Oncorhynchus gorbuscha
TGAAGTACGCTAGTCTAGTTTAGGGGGGTTTTGGTTAGTTAGCTGTATTGAAGTGGGCTAGTCTAGTTTAGGGGTGTTTTGGCTGTATTGAAGTGGGCTAGTCTAGTTTAGGGGTGTTTTGGCTGTATTGAAGTGGGCTAGTCTAGTTTAGGGGTGTTTTGGCTGTATTGAAGTGGGCTAGTCTAGTTTAGGGGTGTTTTGGCTGTATTGAAGTGGGCTAGTCTAGTTTAGGGGTGTTTTGGCTGTATTGAAGTGGGCTAGTCTAGTTTAGGGGTATTTTGGTTTGTTAGTTAGCTGTATTGAAGTGGGCTAGTCTAGTTTAGGGGTGTTTTGGTTAGTTAGCGGTATTGAAGTGGGCTAGTCTAGTTTAGGGGTGTTTTGGCTGTATTGAAGTGGGCTAGTCTAGTTTAGGGGTGTTTTGGCTGTATTGAAGTGGGCTAGTCTAGTTTAGGGGTGTTTTGGTTTGTTAGTTAGCTGTATTGAAGTGGGCTAGTCTAGTTTAGGGGTGTTTTGGTTTGTTAGTTAGCTGTATTGAAGTGGGCTAGTCTAGTTTAGGGGTGTTTTGGTTAGTTAGCTGTATTCAAGTGGGCTAGTCTAGTTTAGGGGTGTTTTGGTTAGTTAGCTGTATTCAAGTGGGCTAGTCTAGTTTAGGGGTGTTTTGGTTAGTTAGCTGTATTGAAGTGGGCTAGTCTAGTTTAGGGGTGTTTTGGTTTGTTAGTTAGCTGTATTGAAGTGGGCTAGTCTAGTTTAGGGGTGTTTTGGTTAGTTAGTTAGCTGTATTCAAGTGGGCTAGTCTAGTTTAGGGGTGTTTTGGTTAGTTAGCTGTATTGAAGTGGGCTAGTCTAGTTTAGGGGTGTTTTGGTTAGTTAGCTGTATTGAAGTGGGCTAGTCTAGTTTAGGGGTGTTTTGGTTAGTTAGCTGTATTGAAGTGGGCTAGTCTAGTTTAGGGGTGTTTTGGTTAGTTAGTTAGCTGTATTGAAGTGGGCTAGTCTAGTTTAGGGGTGTTTTGGTTAGTTAGTTAGCTGTATTGAAGTGGGCTAGTCTAGTTTAGGGGTGTTTTGGTTAGTTAGCTGTATTGAAGTGGGCTAGTCTAGCTTAGGGGTGTTTTGGTTAGTTAGTTAGCTGTATTGAAGTGGGCTGGTCTAGTTTAGGGGTGTTTTGGTTAGTTAGCTGTATTGAAGTGGGCTGGTCTAGCTTAGGGGTGTTTTGGTTAGTTAGTTAGCTGTATTGAAGTGGGCTGGTCTAGTTTAGGGGTGTTTTGGTTAGTTAGCTGTATTGAAGTGGGCTAGTCTAGTTTAGGGGTGTTTTGGTTAGTTAGCTGTATTGAAGTGGGCTAGTCTAGTTTAGGGGTGTTTTGGTTAGTTAGCTGTATTGAAGTAGGCTAGTCTAGTTTAGGGGTGTTTTTGTTAGTTGGCTGTATTGAAGTGGGCTAGTCTAGTTTATGGGTGTTTTGGTTAGTTAGCTCTATTGAAGTAGGCTAGTCTAGTTTAGGGGTGTTTTGGTTAGTTAGCTCTATTGAAGTAGGCTAGTCTAGTTTAGGGGTGTTTTGGTTAGTTAGCTGTATTGAAGTAGGCTAGTCTAGTTTAGGGGTGTTTTGGTTAGTTAGTTAGCTGTATTGAAGTAGGCTAGTCTAGTTTAGGGGTGTTTTGGTTAGTTAGCTGTATTGAAGTGGGCTAGTCTAGCTTAGGGGTGTTTTGGTTGGCTGTATTGAAGTAGGCTAGTCTAGTTTAGGGGTGTTTTGGTTGGCTGTATTGAAGTAGGCTAGTCTAGTTTAGGGGTGTTTTGGTTAGCTGTATTGAAGTGGGCTAGTCTAGTTTAGGGGTGTTTTGGCTGTATTGAAGTGGGCTAGTCTAGCTTAGGGGTGTTTTGGCTGTATTGAAGTGGGCTAGTCTAGCTTAGGGGTGTTTTGGCTGTATTGAAGTGGGCTAGTCTAGCTTAGGGGTGTTTTGGCTGTATTGAAGTGGGCTAGTCTAGCTTAGGGGTGTTTTGGCTGTATTGAAGTGGGCTAGTCTAGCTTAGGGGTGTTCTGGGATATGTTTTCTTCCCGTGGGTCCGCCCTTTTCTCCCACACCCCCTTTACCGTATTTTTAAAATAAACGGTTGATGTAGGTTGTCCTTTATTGGTTCTCACTGTTCCTTTTCACCGTTATGATTTGCATGAGATATGTTACGGGTCTCGTTTCCATCCCCCCTAGACTGCAGGGACAAAAGGGTTCGTAACATCCCCCCTAGACTGCAGGGACAAAAGGGTTCGTAACATCCCCCCTAGACTGCAGGGACAAAGGGGTTCGTAACATCCCCCGTAGACTGCAGGGACAAAGGGTTCGTAACATCCCCCCTAGACTGCAGGGACAAAGGGTTCGTAACATCCCCCCTAGACTGCAGGGACAAAGGGGTTCGTAACATCCCCCCTAGACTGCAGGGACAAAAGGGTTCGTAACATCCCCCCTAGACTGCAGGGACAAAGGGGTTCGTAACATCCCCCCTAGACTGCAGGGACAAAGGGGTTCGTAACATCCCCCCTAGACTGCAGGGACAAAAGGGTTTGTAACATCCCCCTAGACTGCAGGGACAAAGGGTTCAGTAACATCCCCCTAGACTGCAGGGACAAAGGGTTCGTAACATCCCCCCTAGACTGCAGGGACAAAGGGTTTGTAACATCCCCCCTAGACTGCAGGGACAAAGGGGTTCGTAACATCCCCCCTAGACTGCAGGGACAAAGGGTTCGTAACATCCCCCCTAGACTGCAGGGACAAAGGGGTTCGTAACATCCCCCCTAGACTGCAGGGACAAAGGGGTTCGTAACAATAGTAAAGCCTGTAGTTCTTAGCTTATTGTCTAAGGCACAGTATCTTAGTGCTAGAAGCGTCACTACAGACCCTGGTTCGATTCCAGGCTGTATCACAACCGTACATGATTGGGAGTCCCATAAGGCGGCGCACAATTGGCTCAGCGTTGTCCGGGTTTGGCCGTGTAGGTCTTCATTGTAAAATAGAATTTGTCCTTTTAATTTTTTTATTTAACCTTTATTTAACCAGGCAAGTCAGTTAAGAACAAATTCTTATTTTCAATGACGGCCTGGGAACAGTGGGTTAACTGCCTGTTCAGGGGCAGAACGACAGATTTGTACCTTGTCAGCTCGGGGGTTTGAACTCGCAACCTTCCGGTTACTAGTCCAACGCTCTAACCACTAGGCTACCCTGCCGCCCCTTCACTGATTTTCCTAGTTAAATAAATATATATATATATATATCCTGTTTATTGCCTGTCTGTATTCTGGTTACCGTGGCAGCACCAAATGTCTTGAACGAATAAAGGTCATTCTGATTCGGATTGTAGAGCGACAGGAAGCATGGCTTCTCAAAAATGTTGCTATTATCAATATAAATATAAATAATTATTTAATTGGATGCTAAATACAATATTATAATATTGGATTATTTTGTATGTCACTGAATATTTTTTGATTTATGTTCGAATGCATCGTTATCCATTGCTCAAAACACATCTGTCATTGTAATATCGATATCCAGAAATCATTTCAGCTGGTTTAGCAGTGTATACAGTGCCTAGATGGCATATATTTGTATGTGGTTGAATAGGGCTCCAGATATGCAGATGTATTAGCAGGATAATCTCTGTCAATCATATCTGTTTAGTAGACACCGATCGTCCTCGCTCACCCATTAATTCACTAACCACTAACCATTAATTCACTAACCACTAACCAAGAGCACGACATCTATTTAAAGACCTGTCTGTCTGTCTGTCTGTCTGTCTGTCTGTCTGTCTGTCTGTCTGTCTGTCTGTCTGTCTGTCTGTCTGTCTGTCTGTCTGTCTGTCTGTCTGTCTGTCTCTGTCTGTCTGTCTGTCTGTCTGTCTGTCTGTCTGTCTGTCTGTCTGTCTGTCTGTCTGTCTGTCTGTCTGTCTGTCTGTCTGTCTGTCTGTCTGTCTGTCTGTCTGTCTGTCTGTCTGTCTGTCTGTCTGTCTGTCTGTCTCTACTGAGATCTCACAAGGTATGAGTAAGCTAGCTAATTATTCTAATACAGGCCCTGGTCAGTACCTACAGGTTCAGATGGAGAATATACAGGCCCTGGTCAGTACCTACAGGTTCAGATGGAGAATATACAAGCCCTGGTCAGTACCTACAGGTTCAGATGGAGAATATACAGGCCCTGGTCAGTACCTACAGGTTCAGATGGAGAATATACAGGCCCTGGTCAGTACCTAGGGAGACAGGGGAGGGGAGACAGGGGAGGGGAGACAGGGGAGGGGAGACAGACCAACAGGTTTCAAAATGGTGGTGAACACCTCAGCATCTCACACACACACACACACACACACACACACACACACACACACACACACACACACACACACACACACACACACACACACACACACACACACACACACACACACACACACACGCTCGCCCATCATCCAATAACAGACCCATTCAGTACATTACAGTTCATTCATCAACATCATGGGTAAATTAAAGAGTGTCTGTGAGGCTCTCTCTAAACGTTCATCACCAGGCCGTGTCCAAAATAACACCCTAGTCCTTTACACAGTGTAGTACCAGAGCCTTAAAGGGTGGGCCCTTCGTCAACAGTAGTGCACTACATAGGGACTAGGGTATCATTTGAGACTCTGGTGGACCAACAGCTTTCTCCAGATGAATGGATGTGAATGGAGAACATTAAAACAACGGGTTTTTTTTGGAGGGAAGTTATTGCTGATGTATCCCAACGAGAGGTTTGGCTCAGTGGTTTTTATTCATATATTGGGTTATTAGAGGGTACATGTTATTAGAGGGTACATGTTATTAGAGGGTACATGTTATTAGAGGGTACATGTTATTAGAGGGTACATGTTATTAGAGGGTACATGTTATTAGAGGGTACATGTTATTAGAGGGTACATGTTATTAGAGGGTACATGTTATTAGTTATTGTGTTAGTGTGTGTGTGTGTGTGTGTGTGTGTGTGTGTGTGTGTGTGTGTGTGTGTGTGTGTGTGTGTGTGTGTGTGTGTGTGTGTGTGTGTGTGTGTGTGTGTGTGTGTGTGTGTGTGTGTGTGTTGAGGAGAGGAGGTAAACTGTGTGTGTGTGTGTGTGTGTGTGTGTGTGTGTGTGTGTGTGTGTGTGTGTGTGTGTGTGTGTGTGTGTGTGTGTGTGTGTGTGTGTGTGTGTGTGTGTGTGTGTGTGTGTGTGTTGAGGAGAGGAGGTAAAGTGTGTGTGTGTGTGTGTGTGTGTGTGTGTGTGTGTGTGTGTGTGTGTGTGTGTGTGTGTGTGTGTGTGTGTGTGTGTGTGTGTGTGTGTGTGTGTGTGTGTGTGTGTGTGTTGAGGAGAGGAGAGGGAGGTAAAGTGTGTGTGTGTGTGTGTGTGTGTGTGTGTGTGTGTGTGTGTGTGTGTGTGTGTGTGTGTGTGTGTGTGTGTGTGTGTGTGTGTGTGTGTGTGTGTGTGTGTTGAGGAGAGGAGAGGAGGTAAAGTGTGTGTGTGTGTGTGTGTGTGTGTGTGTGTGTGTGTGTGTGTGTGTGTGTGTGTGTGTGTGTGTGTGTTGAGAGGAGGTAAAGTGTGTGTGTGTGTGTGTGTGTGTGTGTGTGTGTGTGTGTGTGTGTGTGTGTGTGTGTGTGTGTGTGTGTGTGTGTGTGTGTGTGTGTGTGTGTGTGTGTGTGTGTTGAGGAGAGGAGGTAAAGTGTGTGTGTGTGTGTGTGTGTGTGTGTGTGTGTGTGTGTGTGTGTGTGTGTGTGTGTGTGTGTGTGTGTGTGTGTGTGTGTGTGTGTGTGTGTTGAGGAGAGGAGGTAAAGTGTGTGTGTGTGTGTGTGTGTGTGTGTGTGTGTGTGTGTGTGTGTGTGTGTGTGTGTGTGTGTGTGTGTGTGTGTGTGTGTGTGTGTGTGTTGGAGGAGAGGAGGTAAAGTGTGTGTGTGTGTGTGTGTGTGTGTGTGTGTGTGTGTGTGTGTGTGTGTGTGTGTGTGTGTGTGTGTGTGTGTGTGTGTGTGTGTGTGTGTGTGTGTGTGTGTGTGTGGAGGAGAGGAGGTAAAGTGTGTGTGTGTGTGTGTGTGTGTGTGTGTGTGTGTGTGTGTGTGTGTGTGTGTGTGTGTGTGTGTGTGTGTGTGTGTGTGTGTGTGTGTTGAGAGGAGAGGTAAAGTGTGTGTGTGTGTGTGTGTGTGTGTGTGTGTGTGTGTGTGTGTGTGTGTGTGTGTGTGTGTGTGTGTGTGTGTGTGTGTGTGTGTGTGTGTGTGTGTGTTGAGGAGAGGAGGTAAACTGTGTGTGTGTGTGTGTGTGTGTGTGTGTGTGTGTGTGTGTGTGTGTGTGTGTGTGTGTGTGTGTGTGTGTGTAGAGGAGAGGAGGTAAAGTGTGTGTGTGTGTGTGTGTGTGTGTGTGTGTGTGTGTGTGTGTGTGTGTGTGTGTGTGTGTGTGTGTGTGTGTGTGTGTGTTGGAGGAGAGGAGGTAAAGTGTGTGTGTGTGTGTGTGTGTGTGTGTGTGTGTGTGTGTGTGTGTGTGTGTGTGTGTGTGTGTGTGTGTGTGTGTGTGTGTGTGTGTGTGTGTGTGTGTGTTGAGGAGAGGAGGTAAAGTGTGTGTGTGTGTGTGTTGAGGAGAGGAGGTAAGGTGTGTGTGTGTGTGTGTGTGTGTGTGTGTGTGTGTGTGTGTGTGTGTGTGTGTGTGTGTGTGTGTGTGTGTGTGTGTGTGTGTGTGTGTGTGTGTGTGTGTGTTGAGGAGAGGGAGGTAAACTGTTGTGTGTGTGTGTGTGTGTGTGTGTGTGTGTGTGTGTGTGTGTGTGTGTGTGTGTGTGTGTGTGTGTGTGTGTGTGTGTGTGTGTGTGTGTGTGTGTGTGTGGTGTGTTGAGGAGCGGGTGTAATAGAATAATGGGATACGTGGAGAGAAGATGAGGCGATGAGATTAGTGAGAGTAGTGAGACGGGTGGCTGTGAAGCCTCCGCAGACGTCAAAATCGTTCCACGCAGATCGAGAGCAAGAGAGGATGCTACAGAAACACGGACTGAGTGCAATCCCCCTCAGGACCGATAATAATAATAATTATGGGAATCAAAGTAAATTCACCCGGCAACCAGCCGCTCAAATGGAGCCAATCACATCCCCTTTCAGTTGTTTTTCTCTGGAGAATGGCTGCACTTAACAAAGACAATGATAACCTTGTGGCCTCGGCCAGAATCACTCAGTCTTTCTATGAACACATTTACAAGATTAGGGGAGCTCTGCGTTGAGTCAGGACTGGCAGAGAGTCCTTCGCCTCGCCCCCGCCACCCCTTAGCTACTCATCGTTGTACTCGCCAATGTGCGGTAATGAGTCTTTCGTCCTGAGATCTTTAACGGAAAGGGCCTTAACTGTAGGCTACGCGTGGGTAACCGGTAACCGCCACTAGTCAGAGCGGCGGCGAGGAGGGAAGGTCAGCTATGGGCCTGGTTAACTTTCGCTCAACGATTATGGAGGGGAATATTAATTCAGTACAACGTCACAAATGGGTGATTTCTACAGAAGTGGTGTAAATGTGTCGTCTCACATCGAAAACTAAACATTTAATTACATCGTCATGTCATACAGTTCATTCAGGAAGTATAGAGGGCCACTTGACTTTTTCCACATTTTATTACGTTACAGACCTCTATCCTAACATGGATTAAATTACATTACAGACCTCTATCCTACAGACCTCTATCCTAACATGGATTAAATTACATTACAGACCTCTATCCTAACATGGATTAAATTACATTACAGACCTCTATCCTAACATGGATTAAATTACATTACAGACCTCTATCCTAACATGGATTAAATTACATTACAGACCTCTATCCTAACATGGATTAAATTACATTACAGACCTCTATCCTAACATGGATTAAATTACATTACAGACCTCTATCCTAACATGGATTAAATTACATTACAGACCTCTATCCTAACATGGATTAAATTACATTACAGACCTCTATCCTAACATGGATTAAATTACATTACAGACCTCTATCCTAACATGGATTAAATTACATTACAGACCTCTATCCTACAGACCTCTATCCTAACATGGATTAAATTACATTACAGACCTCTATCCTAACATGGATTAAATTACATTACAGACCTCTATCCTAACATGGATTAAATTACATTACAGACCTCTATCCTAACATGGATTAAATTACATGACAGACCTCTATCCCACAGACCTCTATCCTAACATGGATTAGAATTACATTACAGACCTCTATCCTAACATGGATTAAATTACATTACAGACCTCTATCCTAACATGGATTAAATTACATTACAGACCTCTATCTAACATGGATTAAATTACATG
>NW_025751288.1:0-15826 GCF_021184085.1 Oncorhynchus gorbuscha
TTCATGGTACTCCCCTACTACAAGTTCATGTGGTACTCCCCTACTACAGGTTCATGTGGTACTCCCCTACTACAGGTTCATGTGGTACTCCCCTACTACAGGTTCATGCGGTACTCCCTACTACAGGTTCATGCGGTACTCCCCTACTACAGGTTCATGTGGTACTCCCCTACTACAGGTTCATGTGGTACTCCCCTACTACAGGTTCATGAGGTACCCCCTACTACAGGTTCATGTGGTACTCCCTACTACAGGTTCATGCGGTACTCCCCCTACTACAGGTTCATGTGGTACTCCCCTACTACAGGTTCATGCGGTACTCCCTACTACAGGTTCATGTGGTACTCCCCTACTACAGGTTCATGCGGTACTCCCTAATACAGGTTCATGTGGTACTCCCTACTACAGGTTCATGCGGTACTCCCTACTACAGGTTCATGTGGTACTCCCCTACTACAGGTTCATGCGGTACTCCCCTACTACAGGTTCATGCGGTACTCCCTACTACAGGTTCATGTGGTACTCCCTACTACAGGTTAATGCGGTACTCCCTACTACAGGTTAATGCGGTACTCCCTACTACAGGTTCATGTGGTACTCCCCAACTACAGGTTCATGTGGTACTCCCCTACTACAGGTTCATGTGGTAATCCCCTACTACAGGTTAATGCGGTACTCCCTACTACAGGTTCATGTGGTACTCCCTACTACAGGTTCATGTGGTACTCCCTACTACAGGTTCATGTGGTACTCCCTACCCGGTAGTGTGGACTACTACAGGTTCATGTGGTACTCCCCTACTACAGGTTCATGTGGTACTCCCCTACCCGGTAGTGTCGACTACTACAGGTTCATGGCACCCGGTAGTGTCGACTACTACAGGTTCATGTGGTACTCCCCTACATGGTAGTGTCGACTACTACAGGTTCATGCGGTACTCCCCTACTACAGGTTCATGTGGTACTCCCTACCCGGTGGTGTGGACTACTACAGGTTCATGTGGTACTCCCCTACCCGGTAGTGTGGACTACTACAGGTTCATGTGGTACTCCCCACCCCCTACAGGTTCATGCAGTACCCCTACCCGGTAGTGTCGACTACTACAGGTTCATGTGGTACTCCCCTACTACAGGTTCATGTGGTACAGGTTCATGCGGTACTCCCCTACTACAGGTTCATGTGGTACTCCCTACTACCGTACTCCCCTACTACAGGTTCAGTGGTACAGGTTCATGTGGTACTACTACAGGTTCAGGTTCATGTGGTACTCCCCTACTACAGGTTCATGTGGTACTCCCTACTACAGGTTCATGTGGTACTCCCTACTACAGGTTCATGCATGTGGTACTCCCTACTACAGGTTCATGCGGTACTCCCCTACTACAGGTTCATGTGGTACTCCCTACTACAGGTTCATGTACTCCCTACTACAGGTTCATGAGGTACTCCCCTACTACACAGGTTCATGCGGTACTCCCTACAGGTTCCGGTACTCCCCTACTACAGGTTCATGTGGTACTCCCTACTACAGGTTCATGCGGTACTCCCCTACTACAGGTTACACTACAGGTTCATGTGGTACTCCCTACTACAGGTTTCATCCCTACTACAGGGTACTCCCCTACTACAGGTTCATGTGGTACTCCCAACTACAGGTACAGGTTCATACAGGTTCATGTGGTCATCCCCTACTACAGGTTCATGCGGTACTCCCTACTACAGGTTCATGTGGTACTCCCTACTACAGGTTCATGTGGTACTCCCCTACTACAGGTTCATGTGGTACTCCCTACCCGGTAGTGTGGACTACTACAGGTTCATGTGGTACTCCCTACTACAGGTTAATGCGGTACTCCCTACTACAGGTTCATGTGGTACTACCCAGTAGTGTGGACTACTACAGGTTCATGTGGTACTCCCGGTAGTGTGGACTACTACAGGTTCATGTGGTACTCCCCTACTACAGGTTCATGCAGTACTCCACCCGGTAGTGTCGACTACTACAGGTTCATGTGGTACTCCCTACTACAGGTTCATGTGGTACTCCCTACTACAGGTTCATGCGGTACTCCCTACTACAGGTTCATGTACTCTACTACAAGTTCATGCGGTACTCCCTACTACAGGTTCATGTGGTACTCCCCTACTACAGGTTCATGTGGTACTCCCTACTACAGGTTCATGCGGTACTCCCCTACTACAGGTTCATGCGGTACTACTACAGGTTCATGTGGTACTCCCTACTACAGGTTCATGTGGTACTCCCTACTACAGGTTCATGAGGTACTCCCCTACTACAGGTTCATGTGGTACTCCCCTACTACAGGTTCATGTGGTACTCCCCTACTACAGGTTAATGCAGTACTCCCTACTACAGGTTATGTGGTATCCCCTACTACACAGGTTCAACTACAGGTTCATGTGGTACTCTCTACTACAGGTTCATGTGGTAATCCCCTACTACAGGTTAATACTCCCTACTACAGGTTCATGTGGTACTCCAGGTTCCTACTACAGGTTCATGTGGTACTCCCCTACCCGGTAGTGTGGACTACTACAGGTTCATGTGGTACTCCCCTACTACAGGTTAATGCGGTACTCCCTACTACAGGTTCATGTGGTACCCAGTAGTGTGGACTACTACAGGTTCATGTGGTACTCCCCTACCCGGTAGTGGACTACTACAGGTTCATGTGGTACTCCCTACCCGGTGGGTGGACTACTACAGGTTCATGCAGTACTCCCTACCCGGTAGTGTCGACTACTACAGGTTCATGTGGTACTCCCCTACAGGTTTATGTGGTACTCCCTACTACAGGTTCATGCGGTACTCCCCTACTACAGGTTCATGCGGTACTCCCCTACTACAAGTTCATGGTACTCCCTACTACACAGGTTCATGTGGTACTCCCTACTACAGGTTCATGCGGTACTCCCTACTACAGGTTCATGCGGTACTCCCCTACTACAGGTTCATGTGGTACTCCCCTACTACAGGTTCATGTGGTACTCCCTACTACAGGTTCATGAGGTACTCCCTACTACAGGTTCATGTGGTACTCCCCTACTACAGGTTAATGCGGTACTCCCCTACTACAGGTTCATGTGGTACTCTACTACAGGTTCATGGTACTCCCTACTACAGGTTCATGTGGTACTCCCCTACTACAGGTTCATGCGGTACTCCCTACTACAGGTTCATGTGGTACTCCCTACTACAGGTTCATGTGGTACTCCCCTACTACAGGTTAATGCGGTACTCCCCTACTACAGGTTCATGTGGTACTCCCCTACTACAGGTTCATGTGGTCCCCTACTACAGGTTCATGTGGTACCCCCTACCCGGTAGTGTGGACTACTACAGGTTCATGTGGTACTCCCTACCCGGTGGTGTGGACTACTACAGGTTCATGCAGTACTCCCTACCCGGTAGTGTCGACTACTACAGGTTCATGTGGTACTCCCTACTACAGGTTCATGTGGTACTCCCCTACTACAGGTTCATGTGGTACTCCCCTACTACAGGTTCATCGGTACTCCCTACTACAAGTTCATGTGGTACTCCCCTACTACAGGTTCATGTGGTACTCCCTACTACAGGTTCATGTGGTACTCCCTACTACAGGTTCATGCGGTACTCCCTACTACAGGTTCATGCGGTACTCCCTACTACAGGTTCATGTGGTACTCCCTACTACAGGTTCATGTGGTACTCTACTACAGGTTCATGAGGTACTCCCCTACTACAGGTTCATGTGGTACTCCCTACTACAGGTTCATGCGGTACTCCCCTACTACAGGTTCATGTGGTACTCCCTACTACAGGTTCATGCGGTACTCCCTACTACAGGTTCATGTGGTACTCCCCTACTACAGGTTCATGCGGTACTCCCTACTACAGGTTCATGCGGTACTCCCTACTACAGGTTCATGTGGTACTCCCCTACTACAGGTTAATGCGGTACTCCCTACTACAGGTTAATGCGGTACTCCCTACTACAGGTTCATGTGGTCCCCAACTACAGGTTTATGTGGTACTCCCCTACTACAGGTTCATGTGGTAATCCCCTACTACAGGTTAATGCGGTACTCCCCTACTACAGGTTCATGTGGTACTCCCCTACTACAGGTTCATGTGGTACTCCCCTACTACAGGTTCATGTGGTACTCCCCTACCCGGTAGTGTGGACTACTACAGGTTCATGTGGTAGTCGACTACTACAGGTTCATGTGGTACTCCCCTACTACAGGTTCATGCAGTACTCCCCTACCCGGTAGTGTCGACTACTACAGGTTCATGTGGTACTCCCCTACCCGGTAGTGTCGACTACTACAGGTTCATGTGGTACTCCCCTACATGGTAGTGTCGACTACTACAGGTTCAGGTACTCCCCTACTACAGGTTCATGTGGTACTACCCGGTGGTGTGGACTACTACAGGTTCATGTGGTACTCCCCTACCCGGTAGTGTGGACTACTACAGGTTCATGTGGTACTCCCCTACCCGGTGGTGTGGACTACTACAGGTTCATGCAGTACTCCCCTACCCGGTAGTGTCGACTACTACAGGTTCATGTGGTACTCCCCTACTACAGGTTCATGTGGTGTCCCCTACTACAGGTTCATGCGGTACTCCCCTACTACAGGTTCATGCGGTACTCCCTACTACAAGTTCATGTGGTACTCCCCTACTACAGGTTCATGTGGTACTCCCTACTACAGGTTCATGTGGTACTCCCTACTACAGGTTCATGTGGTACTCCCTACTACAGGTTCATGCGGTACTCCCCTACTACAGGTTCATGTGGTACTCCCTACTACAGGTTCATGTGGTACTCCCTACTACAGGTTCATGTACTCCCCCCTACTACAGGTTACGGTCCCCTACTACAGGTTCAGGTTCATACAGGTTCATGGTACTCCCCTACTACAGGTTCATGTGGTACTCCCCTACTACAGGTTCATGTGGTACTCCCTACTACAGGTTCATGCGGTACTCCCTACTACAGGTTCATGCGGTACTCCCCTACTACAGGTTCATGCGGTACTCCCTACTACAGGTTCATGCGGTACTCCCTACTACAGGTTCATGTGGTACTCCCCTACTACAGGTTCATGTGGTACTCCCTACTACAGGTTCATGCGGTACTCCCTACTACACAGGTTCATGCGGTACAGGTTCATGTGGTACTCCCCTACTACAGGTTCATGTGGTACTCCCCTACTACAGGTTCATGCGGTACTCCCCTACTACAGGTTCATGTGGTACTCCCCTACTACAGGTTCATGTGGTACTCCCCTACTACAGGTTCATGTGGTACTCCCCTACTACAGGTTCATGAGGTACTCCCCTACTACAGGTTCATGTGGTACTCCCCTACTACAGGTTAATGCGGTACTCCCCTACTACAGGTTCATGTGGTACTCCCCTACTACAGGTTCATGCGGTACTCCCCTACTACAGGTTCATTTGGTACTCCCCTACTACAGGTTCATGTGGTACTCCCCTACTACAGGTTCATGCGGTACTCCCCTACTACAGGTTAATGCGGTACTCCCCTACTACAGGTTAATGCGGTACTCCCCTACTTCAGGTTCATGCGGTACTCCCCTACTACAGGTTCATGTGGTACTCCCCTACCCGGTGGTGTGGACTACTACAGGTTCATGTGGTACTCCCCTACCCGGTAGTGTGGACTACTACAGGTTCATGTGGTACTCCCCTACCCGGTGGTGTGGACTACTACAGGTTCATGCAGTACTCCCCTACCCGGTAGTGTCGACTACTACAGGTTCATGTGGTACTCCCCTACTACAGGTTCATGTGGTACTCCCCTACTACAGGTTCATGCGGTACTCCCCTACTACAGGTTCATGCGGTACTCCCCTACTACAAGTTCATGTGGTACTCCCCTACTACAGGTTCATGTGGTACTCCCCTACTACAGGTTCATGTGGTACTCCCCTACTACAGGTTCATGCGGTACTCCCCTACTACAGGTTCATGCGGTACTCCCCTACTACAGGTTCATGTGGTACTCCCCTACTACAGGTTCATGTGGTACTCCCCTACTACAGGTTCATGAGGTACTCCCCTACTACAGGTTCATGTGGTACTCCCCTACTACAGGTTCATGCGGTACTCCCCTACTACAGGTTCATGTGGTACTCCCCTACTACAGGTTCATGCGGTACTCCCCTACTACAGGTTCATGTGGTACTCCCCTACTACAGGTTCATGCGGTACTCCCTACTACAGGTTCATGTGGTACTCCCTACTACAGGTTCATGTGGTACTCCCTACTACAGGTTAATGCGGTACTCCCCTACTACAGGTTCATGGTACTCCCCTACTACAGGTTCATGTGGTACTCCCCTACTACAGGTTCATGTGGTACTCCCCTACTACAGGTTCATGCGGTACTCCCTACTACAGGTTAATGCGGTACTCCCCTACTACAGGTTCATGTGGTACTCCCCAACTACAGGTTTATGTGGTACTCCCCTACTACAGGTTCATGTGGTAATCCCCTACTACAGGTTAATGCGGTACTCCCCTACTACAGGTTCATGTGGTACTCCCCTACTACAGGTTCATGTGGTACTCCCCTACTACAGGTTCATGTGGTACTCCCCTACCCGGTAGTGTGGACTACTACAGGTTCATGTGGTACTCCCCTACTACAGGTTCATGTGGTACTCCCCTACTACAGGTTCATGCAGTACTCCCCTACCCGGTAGTGTGGACTACTACAGGTTCATGTGGTACTCCCCTACCCGGTAGTGTCGACTACTACAGGTTCATGTGGTACTCCCCTACATGGTAGTGTCGACTACTACAGGTTCATGCGGTACTCCCCTACTACAGGTTCATGTGGTACTCCCCTACCCGGTGGTGTGGACTACTACAGGTTCATGTGGTACTCCCCTACCCGGTAGTGTGGACTACTACAGGTTCATGTGGTACTCCCCTACCCGGTGGTGTGGACTACTACAGGTTCATGCAGTACTCCCCTACCCGGTAGTGTCGACTACTACAGGTTCATGTGGTACTCCCCTACTACAGGTTCATGTGGTACTCCCCTACTACAGGTTCATGCGGTACTCCCTACTACAGGTTCATGCGGTACTCCCTACTACAAGTTCATGTGGTACTCCCTACTACAGGTTCATGTGGTACTCCCTACTACAGGTTCATGTGGTACTCCCTACTACAGGTTCATGTGGTACTCCCCTACTACAGGTTCATGCGGTACTCCCCTACTACAGGTTCATGTGGTACTCCCTACTACAGGTTCATGTGGTACTCCCCTACTACAGGTTCATGAGGTACTCCCCTACTACAGGTTCAGGTTCACTACAGGTTCATGCGGTACTCCCCTACTACAGGTTCATGTGGTACTCCCCTACTACAGGTTCAGGTTCTACTACAGGTTCATGCGGTACTCCCTACTACAGGTTCATGCGGTACTCCCCTACTACAGGTTCATGTGGTACTCCCCTACTACAGGTTCATGCGGTACTCCCCTACTACAGGTTCATGCGGTACTCCCCTACTACAGGTTCATGTGGTACTCCCCTACTACAGGTTAATGCGGTACTCCCCTACTACAGGTTAAGGTTCCCCTACTACAGGTTCATGTGGTACTCCCCAACTACAGGTTCATGTGGTTCCCTACTACAGGTTCATGTGGTACTCCCCTACTACAGGTTAATGCGGTACTCCCTACTACAGGTTCATGTGGTTCTACTACAGGTTCATGTGGTACTCCCCTACTACAGGTTCATGTGGTACTCCGGTAGTGTGGACTACTACAGGGTGGTACTCCCCTACTACAGGTTAATGGTACTCCCCTACTACAGGTTCATGTGGTACTCCCCTACCCAGTAGTGTGGACTACTACAGGTTCATGTGGTACTCCCTCCCGGTAGTGTGGACTACTACAGGTTCATGTGGTACTCCCCTACCCGGTGGTGTGGACTACTACAGGTTCATGCAGTACTCCCCTACCCGGTAGTGTCGACTACTACAGGTTCATGTGGTACTCCCCTACTACAGGTTCATGTGGTACTCCCCTACTACAGGTTCATGCGGTACTCCCCTACTACAGGTTCATGCGGTACTCCCTACTACTACGGTATTCCCCTACTACAGGTTCATGTGGTACTCCCCTACTACAGGTTCATGTGGTACTCCCCTACTACAGGTTCATGCGGTACTCCCCTACTACAGGTTCATGCGGTACTCCCCTACTACAGGTTCATGTGGTACTCCCCTACTACAGGTTCATGTGGTACTCCCCTACTACAGGTTCATGAGGTACTCCCCTACTACAGGTTCATGTGGTACTCCCCTACTACAGGTTCATGTGGTACTCCCCTACTACAGGTTCATGTGGTACTCCCCTACTACAGGTTCATGCGGTACTCCCTACTACAGGTTCATGTGGTACTCCCTACTACAGGTTCATGCGGTACTCCCTACTACAGGTTCATGTGGTACTCCCCTACTACAGGTTAATGCGGTACTCCCCTACTACAGGTTAATGCGGTACTCCCTACTCAGGTTCATGTGGTACTCCCCAACTACAGGTTCATGTGGTACTCCCCTACTACAGGTTCATGTGGTATCCCCTACTACAGGTTAATGCGGTACTCCCCTACTACAGGTTCATGTGGTACTCCCCTACTACAGGTTCATGTGGTACTCCCCTACTACAGGTTCATGGTACAGGGTACTCCCCTACCCGGTAGTGTGGACTACTACAGGTTCATGTGGTACTCCCTACTACAGGTTAATGTGGTACTCCCTACTACAGGTTCATGTGGTACTCCCTACCCAGTAGTGTGGACTACTACAGGTTCATGTGGTACTCCCTACCTGGTAGTGTCGACTACTACAGGTTCATGTGGTACTCCCTACATGGTAGTGTCCTACTACAGGTTCATGCGGTACTCCCCTACTACAGGTTCATGTGGTACTCCCCTACCCGGTGGTGTGGACTACTACAGGTTCATGTGGTACTCCCTACCCGGTGGTGTGGACTACTACAGGTTCATGTGGTACTCCCCTACCCGGTAGTGTGGACTACTACAGGTTCATGTGGTACTCCCCTACCCGGTGGTGTGGACTACTACAGGTTCATGCAGTACTCCCCTACCCGGTAGTGTCGACTACTACAGGTTCATGTGGTACTCCCCTACTACAGGTTCATGTGGTACTCCCCTACTACAGGTTCCGGTACTCCCTACTACAGGTTCATGTGGTACTCCCTACTACAGGTTCACTCCCTACCCGGTAGTGTGGACTACTACAGGTTCATGTGGTACTCCCTACTACAGGTTCATGCAGTACTCCCCTACTACGACTACTACAGGTTCATGTGGTACTCCCCTACCCGGTAGTGTCGACTACTACAGGTTCATGTGGTACTCCCCTACTACAGGTTCATGCGGTACTCCCCTACTACAGGTTCATGTGGTACTCCCCTACCCGGTGGTGTGGACTACTACAGGTTCATGTGGTACTCCCCTACCCGGTAGTGTGGACTACTACATGTTCATGTGGTACTCCCCTACCCGGTGGTGTGGACTACTACAGGTTCATGCAGTACTCCCCTACCCGGTAGTGTCGACTACTACAGGTTCATGTGGTACTCCCCTACTACAGGTTCATGTGGTACTCCCCTACTACAGGTTCATGCGGTACTCCCCTACTACAGGTTCATGCGGTACTCCCCTACTACAAGTTCATGTGGTACTCCCCTACTACAGGTTCATGTGGTACTCCCTACTACAGGTTCATGTGGTACTCCCCTACTACAGGTTCATGTGGTACTCCCTACTACAGGTTCATGCGGTACTCCCCTACTACAGGTTCATGTGGTACTCCCCTACTACAGGTTCATGTGGTACCCTACTACAGGTTCATGAGGTACTCCCCTACTACAGGTTCATGTGGTACTCCCCTACTACAGGTTCATGCGGTACTCCCCTACTACAGGTTCATGTGGTACTCCCCTACTACAGGTTCATGCGGTACTCCCCTACTACAGGTTCATGAGGTACTCCCCTACTACAGGTTCATACGGTACTCCCCTACTACAGGTTCATGCGGTACTCCCCTACTACAGGTTCATGCGGTACTCCCCTACTACAGGTTCATGTGGTACTCCCCTACTACAGGTTCATGCGGTACTCCCCTACTACAGGTTCATGCGGTACTCCCCTACTACAGGTTCATGTGGTACTCCCTACTACAGGTTAATGCGGTACTCCCTACTACAGGTTCATGTGGTACTCCCCTACTACAGGTTCATGTGGTACTCCCCAACTACAGGTTCATGTGGTACTCCCCTACTACAGGTTCATGTGGTCATCCCCTACTACAGGTTAATGCGGTACTCCCCTACTACAGGTTCATGTGGTACTCCCCTACTACAGGTTCATGTGGTACTCCCCTACTACAGGTTCATGTGGTACTCCTACCCGGTAGTGTGGACTACTACAGGTTCATGTGGTACTCCCTACTACAGGTTAATGCGGTACTCCCTACTACAGGTTCATGTGGTACTCCCCTACAGTAGTGTGGACTACTACAGGTTCATGTGGTACTCCCCCCCGGTAGTGTGGACTACTACAGGTTCATGTGGTACTACCCGGTGGTGTGGACTACTACAGGTTCATGTACTCCCCTACCCCGACTACTACAGGTTCATGTGGTACTCCCTACTACAGGTTCATGTGGTACTCCCCTACTACAGGTTCATGCGGTACTCCCTACTACAGGTTCATGCGGTACTCCCCTACTACAAGTTCATGCGGTACTCCCTACTACAGGTTCATGTGGTACTCCCTACTACAGGTTCATGTGGTACTCCCTACTACAGGTTCATGCGGTACTCCCCTACTACAGGTTCATGCGGTACTCCCCTACTACAGGTTCATGTGGTACTCCCTACTACAGGTTCATGTGGTACTCCCTACTACAGGTTCATGAGGTACTCCCCTACTACAGGTTCATGTGGTACTCCCTACTACAGGTTCATGTGGTACTCCCCTACTACAGGTTAATGCAGTACTCCCTACTACAGGTTCATGCGGTACTCCCTACTACAGGTTCATGTGGTACTCCCCAACTACAGGTTCATGTGGTACTCCCCTACTACAGGTTCATGTGGTTCTACTACAGGTTATGCGGTACTCCCTACTACAGGTTCATGTGGTACTCCCCTACTACAGGTTCATGTGGTACTCCCTACTACAGGTTCATGTGGTACTTCCCCTACTACAGGTTCATGTGGTACTCCCCTACTACAGGTTAATGCGGTACTCCCTACTACAGGTTCATGTGGTACTCCCCTACCCAGGTTCATGTGGACTACACAGGTTCATGTGGTACTCCCTACCCCTACTACAGGTTCATGTGGTACTCCCTACAGGTTCATACAGGTTCATGCAGTACTCCCTACCCCCTACTACAGGTTCCGGTACTCCCTACTACAGGTTTATGTGGTACTCCCCTACTACAGGTTCATGCGGTACTCCCCTACTACAGGTTCATGGTACTCCCCTACTACAAGTTCATGGTACTCCCTACTACAGGTTCATGTGGTACTCCCTACTACAGGTTCATGCGGTACTCCCTACTACAGGTTCATGCGGTACTCCCTACTACAGGTTCATGCGGTACTCCCTACTACAGGTTCATGTGGTACTCCCTACTACAGGTTCATGTGGTACTCCCTACTACAGGTTCATGTGGTACTCCCTACTACAGGTTCATGTGGTACTCCTACTACAGGTTAATGCGGTACTCCCCTACTACAGGTTCATGTGGTACTCCCCTACTACAGGTTCATGCGGTACTCCCCTACTACAGGTTATTTGGTACTCCCCTACTACAGGTTCATGTGGTACTCCCCTACTACAGGTTCATGTCTCCCCTACTACAGGTTAATGCGGTACTCCCCTACTACAGGTTAATGCGGTACTCCCTACTTCAGGTTCATGCGGTACTCTACTACAGGTTCATGTGGTACTCCCCTACCCGGTGGTGTGGACTACTACAGGTTCATGTGGTACTCCCTACCCGGTAGTGTGGACTACTACAGGTTCATGTGGTACTCCCCTACCCGGTGGTGTGGACTACTACAGGTTCATGCAGTACTCCCCTACCCGGTAGTGTCGACTACTACAGGTTCATGTGGTACTCCCTACTACAGGTTCATGTGGTACTCCCCTACTACAGGTTCATGCGGTACTCCCCTACTACAGGTTCATGCGGTACTCCCCTACTACAGGTTCATGTGGTACTCCCCTACTACAGGTTCATGTGGTACTCCCCTACTACAGGTTCATGTGGTACACCCCTACTACAGGTTCATGCGGTACTCCTACTACAGGTTCATGCGGTACTCCCCTACTACAGGTTCATGGTACTCCCCTACTACAGGTTCATGTGGTACTCCCCTACTACAGGTTCATGAGGTACTCCCTACTACAGGTTCATGTGGTACTCCCCTACTACAGGTTCATGAGGTACTCCCTACTACAGGTTCATGGTACTCCCCTACTACAGGTTCCGTACTCCCTACTACAGGTTCATGTGGTACTCCCCTACTACAGGTTCATGGTACTCCCCTACTACAGGTTCATGTGGTACTCCCCTACTACAGGTTCATGTGGTACTCCTACTACAGGTTAATGCGGTACTCCCTACTACAGGTTAATGCGGTACTCCCCTACTACAGGTTCATGTGGTACTCCCCAACTACAGGTTTATGGTACTCCCCTACTACAGGTTCATGTGGTAATCCCCTACTACAGGTTCATGGTACTCCCCTACTACAGGTTCATGTGGTACTCCCCTACTACAGGTTCATGGTACTCCCTACTACAGGTTCATGTGGTACTCCCTACCCGGTAGTGTGGACTACTACAGGTTCATGTGGTACTCCTACTACAGGTTCATGCAGTACTCCCTACCCGGTAGTGTGGACAGGTTACTCCTACTACAGGTTCATGTGGTACTCCCCTACTACAGGTTCATGCAGTACTCCCTACCCGGTAGTGTCGACTACTACAGGTTCATGTGGTACTCCCCTGCCCGGTGAGTGTCGACTACTACAGGTTCATGTGGTACTCCCCTACATGGTAGTGTCGACTACTACAGGTTCATGCGGTACTCCCCCTACTACAGGTTCATGTGGTACTCCCCTACCCGGTGGTGTGGACTACTACAGGTTCATGGTACTCCCCTACCCGGTAGTGTGGACTACTACAGGTTCATGTGGTACTCCCCTACCCGGTGGTGTGGACTAATACAGGTTCATGCTGCTCCCACCCGGTGGTGTCGACTACTACAGGTTCATGTGGTACTCCCTACTACAGGTTCATGTGGTACTCCCCTACTACAGGTTCATGCGGTACTCCCTACTACAGGTTCATGCGGTACTCCCTACTACAAGTTCATGTGGTACTCTACTACAGGTTCATGGTACTCCCTACTACAGGTTCATGTGGTACTCCCTACTACAGGTTCATGTGGTACCCTACTACAGGTTCATGAGGTACTCCCCTACTACAGGTTCATGTGGTACTCCCCTACTACAGGTTCATGGTACTCCCCTACTACAGGTTCATGAGGTACTCCCCTACTACAGGTTCATGCGGTACTCCCCTACTACAGGTTCAGTACTCCCCTACTACAGGTTCATGCGGCACTCCCCTACTACAGGTTCATGCGGTACTCCCTACTACAGGTTCATGCGGTACTCCCTACTACAGGTTCATGCGGTACTCCCCTACTACAGGTTCATGCGGTACTCCCCTACTACAGGTTCATGCGGTACTCCCCTACTACAGGTTCATGCGGTACTCCCTACTACAGGTTCATGTGGTACTCCCTACTACAGGTACTCCCCTACTACAGGTTCATGCGGTACTCCCTACTACAGGTTCATGCGTACTCCCCTACTACAAGTTCATGCGGTACCCCTACTACAGGTTCATGTGGTACTCCCTACTACAGGTTCATGTGGTACTCCCTACTACAGGTTCATGCGGTACTCCCTACTACAGGTTCATGCGGTACTCCCCTACTACAGGTTCATGTGGTACTCCCTACTACAGGTTCATGTGGTACTCCCTACTACAGGTTCATGAGGTACTCCCCTACTACAGGTTCATGTGGTACTCCCTACTACAGGTTAATGCGGTACTCCCCCTACTACAGGTTCATGTGGTACTCCCTACTACAGGTTCATGCGGTACTCCCCCTACTACAGGTTCATTTGGTACTCCCCTACTACAGGTTCATGTGGTACTCCCTACTACAGGTTCATGCGGTACTTTCTACTACAGGTTAATGCGGTACTCCCTACTACAGGTTAATGCGGTACTCCCTACTTCAGGTTCATGCGGTACTCCCTACTACAGGTTCATGTGGTACTTCCCCTACCCGGTGGTGTGGACTACTACAGGTTCATGTGGTACTCCCTTACCCGGCAGTGTGACTACTACAGGTTCATGTGGTACTCCCTACCCGGTGGTGTGGACTAATACGGGTTCATGCAGTACTCCCTACCCGGTAGTGTCGACTACTACAGGTTCATGTGGTACTCCCCTACTACAGGTTCATGTGGTACTCCCTACTACAGGTTCATGGTACTCCCCTACTACAGGTTCATGCGGTACTCCCTACTACAAGTTCATGTGGTACTTTCTACTACAGGTTCATGTGGTACTCCCTACTACAGGTTCATGTGGTACTCCCCACTACAGGTTCATGCGGTACTCCCCTACTACAGGTTCATGCGGTACCCTACTACAGGTTCATGTGGTACTCCCTACTACAGGTTCATGTGGTACTCCCCTACTACAGGTTCATGAGGTACTCCCTACTACAGGTTCATGTGGTACTCCCCCACAGCAGGTTCATGCGGTAATCCCTACTACAGGTTCATGTGGTACTCCCCTACTACAGGTTCATGCGGTATTCCCTACTACAGGTTCATGTGGTACTCTACTACAGGTTCATGCGGTACTCCCCTACTACAGGTTCATGTGGTACTCCCTACTACAGGTTCATGCGGTACTCCCCTACTACAGGTTCATGTACTCCCCTACTACAGGTTCATGCGGTACTCCCTACTACAGGTTCATGCGGTACTCCCCTACTACAGGTTCATGTGGTACTCCCCCTACTACAGGTTAATGCGGTACTCCCCTACTACAGGTTAATGCGGTACTCCCCTACTACAGGTTCATGTAATCCCCAACTACAGGTTTATGTGGTACTCCCCTACTACAGGTTCATGTGGTAATCCCCTACTACAGGTTAATGCGGTACTCCCTACTACAGGTTCATGTGGTACTCCCCTACTACAGGTTCATGTGGTACTCCCTACTACAGGTTCATGTGGTACTCCCTACCCGGTAGTGTGGACTACTACAGTTCATGTGGTACTCCCCTACTACAGGTTCATGTGGTACTCCCTACTACAGGTTCATGCAGTACTCCTCATCTGCAGTGTCGACTACTACAGGTTCATGTGGTACTCCCCTACCCGTAGTGTCGACTACTACAGGTTCATGTGGTACTCCCCACATGGTAGTGTCGACTACTACAGGTTCATGCGGTACTCCCTACTACAGGTTCATGTGGTACTCCCTACCCGGTGGTGTGGACTACAGGTTCATGTGGTACTCTCTACCCGGTAGTGTGTGGACTACTACAGGTTCATGGTACTCCCTACCCGGGTGTGGTGTGGACTACTACAGGTCTCATGCAGTACCCCCTGCCCGGTAGTGTCGACTACTACAG
>NW_025751289.1:0-15809 GCF_021184085.1 Oncorhynchus gorbuscha
AGAGAGAGAGCCAGAGAGAGAGCCAGAGAGAGAGCAGAGAGAGAGCCAGAGAGGCCAGAGAGAGAGAGCCAGAGAGAGAGCCAGAGAGAGAGAAAGCCAGAGAGAGAGAGACAGAGAGAGAGAGAAAGCCAGAGAGAGAGAGACAGAGAGAGAGAGAAAGCCAGAGAGAGAGAGACAGAGAGAGAGAGAAAGCCAGAGAGAGAGAGACAGAGAGAGAGCCAGAGAAAGCAGAGAGCAAGAAACAGAAATCAGATTAGCACATATTCAAAGATTCAGACCCCTCTGATTCAGAGGAGTTGGGTTAGATGCACCAGACACATTTCAGTTGAATGTATTCAGTTGTACAACTGACTAGGTATCCCCTTTCCCCTTTCTATTCTGAACACATTATCATAAACAGACCCGCACAAAAATAGGGCCGAGAAGTGGGTTAAGGTAACATGCCCTTTCTCTCCATGAAGAAGATGTATCCCTCTTCCCCCTCGGGATGATAGGAGAGGGCTGAGCTGGTCATGGAGAGCAGGTCGGGGTCGGCTGACGTCATTGAAGTGCTGTAGAGGCTCCGGCGAACGGCACAGGCTGCCATTGCGTGTTAAAGGGAGCCGAGATCATAGAGGCTGCTGGGAAAAACCAGAGAGAGCGAGGGTTTGCTGTGGTTACTATCATAATCATACATAGTGGACAATAATGCAAATTAAAAACACACATTTTTAAATCTATTTGAGCCAAGTTGAGGTCATAATGAGGTCATACTGAGGTTATACTGAGGTCATACACTCTGTCACTTTACAACTGTAAATGGAGTATTTTTTGCATTTGTATGACAACCTCCACACTTACAGGTTAACTGTGGAATGATTGGAGGAGTGTCCTCGCCGAGGTCGGCCCACCCCACCGGCGAGGGATAGGGGGGCACGAGATCGCGGGCATGACCACTCCAGCTGTGGTCTGAGTACAGGGTATGGTAGTCAGGCTGGGCAGCTCAGCGTTGTGCACCAGGGGGAAGCCGCACAGCTTCTCCATCTGCTGCCAGCGGTGGAGGCGCTCCCTCAGGCAGGCCGTCACCTCCGACAGGGACTTCCTGGAAACAATCAAATGTATTTAGAAAGCCATTTTTATACCAGTACTTATCACTATGTGCTTTCACAGCAAACCGGCCTAGACCTCAAAGAGCAAGTAGAAGCAGGGACACGGTGGCGAATCTCCCTAGAAGGAAGAAACCTAGAGAGGAACCCAGCTCAGAGGGGAGGCCTATTCTCTTCTGGCAGTACTGGTCTTTATCCAGACACTTGGGCTTCTGTGTTTATATTTGAAGCAGATTACCGCTAATGCATGGACAACAAGTTACTCTAATAGGTATTTATACCCGATAGGTAGAGTTTGACCTATGTGGGGAACCTGCTAGCCTCAGTCAGTAAGCAATAGACCTGGCATAAATCCCCAAGCCTTTCCACATCAGCCGTCTCACATCAATTCAGCTCAATGGACAAAGACATAGAGATCAGAGGACAATGCACCGCACCGTGACAGCAGAGTAAATGAATGGTGAGCACGCCGTCTTCTCTTACTTGGTCCGGATCTTGTGGTCCACCTCGTCCAGTGACGAGCTGTGAGCTGACGTGGAAGGGTCCCAAACACACTACTCCGCTTCCTCTTGATTTTCTCTGCCTGACACAAAGACATAAGACACTGTTGGGTTTTGAGAAGATGAAACATACTTATTCATGTCACTGAGGGGAGAGGGTCATGTACAGTGCCTTGCGAACGTATTCGGCCCCTTGAACTTTGCGACCTTGCCACATTTCAGGTTTCAAACATAAAGATATAAAACTGTATTTTTTGTGAAGAATCAACAAACAAGTGGGACACAATCAGAAGTGGAATGACATTTATTGGATATTTCAAAACTTTTTAACAAATCAAAACTGAAAAATTGGACGTGCAAAATTATTCAGCCCCCTTAAGTTAATACTTTGTAGCGCCACCTTTTTGCGATTACAGCTGTAAGTCGCTGGGGTATGTCTCTATCAGTTTTGCACATCGAGAGACTGACATTTTTTCCCATTCCTCCTTGCAAAACAGCTCGAGCTCAGTGAGGTTGGATGAGAGCATTTGTGAACAGCAGTTTTCAGTTCTTTCCACAGATTCTCGATTGATTCAGGTCTGGACTTTGACTTGGCCATTCTAACACCTGATATGTTTATTTTGAACCATTCCATTGTAGATTTTGCTTCATGTTTTGGATCATTGTCTTGTTGGAAGACAAATCTCCGTCCCAGTCTCAGGTCTTTTGCAGACTCCATCAGGTTTTCTTCCAGAATGGTCCTGTATTCTGGTCTTCCATCCATCTTCCCATCAATTTTAACCATCTTCCCTGTCCCTGCTGAAGAAAAGCAGGCCCAAACCATGATGCTGCCACCACCATGTTTGACAGTGGGGATGGTGTATTCAGGGTGATGAGCTGTGTTGCTTTTACGCCAAACATAACGTTTTGCAAACGTTATGCAAAGTAAAGATACACTGTTTGTACAGATGTGTAGGAGGAGACTCAGCCTAGCAGTAAAGATACACTGTTTGTACAGATGTGTAGGAGGAGACTCAGCCTAGCAGTAAAGATGTTTGTACAGATAGGAGGGAGACTTTGTACAGATGGGGTAGGAGAGAAAGAGTGTGTGTTCTCTTAGGAGGAAGAGTTAAATATCCTGTAGCAGTAAAGATACACTGTTTGTACAGATGTGTAGGAGGAGACTCAGCCTAGCAGTAAAGACAATGTTTGTACAGATGGGGTAGGAGGAGACTGTGCCTAGCAGTAAAGATACAATGTTTGTACAGATGGGTAGGAGGAGACTCAGCCTAGCAGTAAAGATACAATGTTTGTACTGATGGGTAGGAGGAGACTCAGCCTAGGAGAAAGGTTTTAATATCAGTGTGTTCAGATGTGTAGGAGGAGACTCAGCCTAGGAGGAAGAGTTAAATATCAGGGCTTGTACAGATGTGTAGGAGGAGACTCAGCCTAGCAGTAAAGATACACTGTTTGTACAGATGTGTAGGAGGAGACTGTAGCCTAGAGGAAGGGTTAAATATCAGTGCTTGTGTGAAAATGTGTCTAATGCAGCTGTATTGATTCTCTGGGAAGAATAAACTTGGTGAAGCATTCATGTCGGTTGAGTTTTCACTCTGAATGAGAACCTAACAACACTATATGGGGCGGCAGGGTAGCCTAGTGGTTAGAGCGTTGGACTAGTAACCGAAAGGTCCCCGAGCTGACAAGGTACAAATCTGTCGTTCTGCCCTGAACAGACAGTTAACCCACTGTTCCTAGACCGTCATTGAAAATAAGAATTTGTTCTTAACTGACTTGTCAGTTAAGTTAAATAAAGGTAAAATAAATATAAAAATATGGCTGATCCCCACTATCATTCAATATTTCCATTCTCTGCTACAATGCATGTTCGTGCCTTATCGTGTCAAAAATCGCCCATTGTAGCAGCTGTTCATGAATACATTCCTACAGCTACTGAATTTAAAATGGATTCAACTGAGATGTTTGTCAAATGGCCAACATAGGAAAACCCCATAATGTCAAAGTGGAATGATGTTTTTAGACCTTTTACAAATTCATTAAAAAAAAAATTTTAAAGCTGAAATGTCTTGAGTCAATAAGTATTCAACCCCTTCGTTATGGCAAACCTAAATAAGTTCAGGTGTAAAAATGTTCTTAACAAGTCAAATAAGTTGCATGGACTCACTCTGTGTGCAATAAAAGTGTTTAACATGTTTTTTAAATGATTACCTCATCTCTGTTCCCACATATACAATTACAGTATCTGTAAGGTCCCCCAGACGAGCAGTGAACTTCAAACAGATTTAACCACAAAGACTAAGGAGGTTTTCCAAAGCCTCGCAAAGAAGGACACCTATTGGTAGATGAGTAAAACATTTTAAAAAGCAGACATTGAATATCCCTTTGAGCATGGTGAAGGTATTAACAACACTGGATGGTGTATTAATACACCCAGTCACTACAAGGTACAGGCGTGCCCTTCTTAACTCAGTTGTCGGAGAGGAAGGAAACCGCTCAGGGATTTCACCATGAGGCCAATGGTGACTTTAAACAGTTAGAGTTTAATGGCTGTGATAGTAGAAAACTGAGGATGGATCAACAACATTGTAGTTACTCCAGAATTCTAACCTAAATGACAGAGTGAAAAGATGGAAGCCTGTACAGAAAACAAATATTCCAAAACATTGAATCAAAACTGCTAAAAATGTGGCAAAGAAATTAACTTTATATCCTGAATACAAAGTGCTATGTATTGGGGCAAATCCAACACACCACATCACTGAGTACCATTATTCATATTTTCAAGCATGGTGGTAGCTGCATCAAGTTATGTGTATGCTTGTCATCGGCAAGGTGTAGGGAGTTTTTCTAGGATAAAAATAAACAGAATAGAGCGAAGCACAGTCCTAGAGGAAAACCTGATCAGTCTGTTTCCAGACAGAGACAAATGTACCTTCAAGCAGGATGATAACCTGAAACACCAGGCCAACTATACACTGCAGTTCCAAACCAAGACAACATTGAATGTTCCTGTGTGGCCCAGTTACGGTTTTGTCTTAAATCGGCTTGACTTGAAAATGACTGGCTAGCAATGATCAACAACCAACTCAACAGAGAGCTTGAATAATTTTTTATACATGTGCGCAAAGCTCTTCAAGAATTACCCAGAAAGACTCACAGCTGTAATCGCTGCCAAAGGTGATTCTAACATGTATTGACTCAGAAGTGTGAATACTTATGTAAATGAGATACTGTATTTCTGTATTTCAATATGTTTGCAAACATTTCTAAAAACATGTTTTTACTTTGTCATGGGGTATTGTGTGTGTAGATGGGTGAGATACAAAGTCAATGTAATCCATTTTTTAAATTCAGGCAGTAACACAACATAATGGGGAATGAATTATTTTTGAAGGTACTGTACATCTTGCCAAGACCACAATCTGTTGGCTAGAGCAGAAACAGACTGGTGTCCAGACTGATATACAATACAATTTACTACAGAGACTAGTTTTATCAATAAGTCCTCAAATTGGGACACATCTACTTTAATGAGAGCAACATATTGCTGTGTCTCCTGGTTTGTGCTATCACAGCGCCACATTTAATTGACTTCTGAAATTGCCTGATGAGTCAGTCTAGCTGCAAAGGCAAAAACAAAGGCAAAACAAAGGCAAAAAAAACAATGCAATTAAAAAGTAATTTAGCTGTGTCATTAAAAACTCATTAGAAAAAAATAACTAATTTTGTTTCTGTGTGTGTGTGTGTGTGTGTGTGTGTGTGTGTGTGTGTGTGTGTGTGTGTGTGTGTGTGTGTGTGTGTGTGTGTGTGTGTGTGTGTGTGTGTGTGTGTGTGTGTGTGTGTGTGTGTGTGTTTGCCTGTCCGTGTATCTGTGTGCGTGCTTTTGTGCGAGTAAGTTTTCAATTATACAAGGGCAATGCTTGTTCCAAATTGCACCTCAGAATTGAACACTCAACTAGTTTACAAATTCAGAACCCAGTGAGGTTTGAACCAAAATCCCCTAAAGTCTGCTCCTACTTAGAAAAACTCTCTCAAAGGAAGTGATGTCTTAGCGATGTCATTTGTTCTCCAGGAAGTTACCTCTTCCTTAGCGACCGTGAGCTGCAGCTCCGCGCTGTGTTTTTGATGTTGTAGTATTGGACCTCCACCTCGTGGGTGAGTTGTAGCCACATCTGTAGGGCGTCGGGCACCGACCACTCCGTCTGCATCTCCTTCTCTGCTCGCTTCAGGGCCATACGAACCTGGAGACAGGAGGAGGGGGGGGGGCACATTTAGGCGTCACACGCGTATGAATTAAAACGGTATCAGGGGGCATAAAAGTGGGGGCAGTACTGTTACTGTACGTAAGGGGATGGTACTATGCAATGTGCAGGGGAACAATGTCAAATGCTTTACTGTGGAATACCAGTATACACAGAGGAATAGTATTCTGTGTGGTAAGCATATGCTCTGAATTCCACACTGCATTCATATGGTAATTGGGATTGCATTGTACTGTATGCACCACTAGGGGGAAGTATTTCACGTGACACAGAGAGAGACGGGATTTGACTCAACACAGGGGGACAGTATTTCACAGGATTTTGACGCAACACAGGGGGACACACGTGACACAGAGAGACAGGATTTGACGCAACACAGGGGGACAGTATTTCACGTGACACAGAGAGACAGGATTTGACGCAACACAGGGGGACAGTATTTCACGTGACACAGAGAGACAGGATTTGACGCAACACAGGGGGACAGTATTTCACGTGACACAGAGAGACGGGATTTGACGCAACACAGGGGGACAGTATTTCACGTGACACAGAGAGACGGGATTTGACGCAACACAGGGGGACAGTATTTCACGTGACACAGAGAAACAGGATTTGACGCAACACGGGGGGGACAGTATTTCACGTGACACAGAGAGACAGGATTTGACGCAACACAGGGGGACAGTATTTCACATGACACAGAGAAACAGGATTTGACGCAACACAGGGGGACAGTATTTCACGTGACACAGAGAGACAGGATTTGACGCAACACAGGGGACAGTATTTCATGTGACACAGAGAGACAGGATTTGACGCAACACAGGGTGACAGTATTTCACGTGACACAGGTGGACAGTATTCTGTTTGAGCGTTTCAAAGGGAGGGAATTGTACCCGTGAGAAATTGTTTTTAGGATTTTTAGGTCACTTTCATAACACGTACAAGATCAAATAATAAAACAAGCTGTTTTAAATATGAAAAATAGATTGTCAAAGCTGTAAAACATGATCACATAAACATCAACTTAGTGAATAGCCTTGGTGTTTAATATGAGTGTTTCAGCATGATGTATACTTTATATTCTTCACACTTATTTGACTAATGTCTATATGTTTTTGTTGTCAATGTTTTGGGGGCTAAACTGGGGGCAGAAGTAATCTATAGTTGGAAGAGTAGCAGAGTTAATCGCTAATTATGTAATTAGGCTGGTTTTCATTGACAAAAGCAATATCTCAAAAGAAAAACACTGTGACGTGTGTAATGGAAACGACAGATAGAAGAAATGCTCTAAAGAACGATACATTTTTAAATTAAATGGTGTTCGGCAGGGATGGATTATTATTTTTGTCGAACTTTCTTTTTTTGCGACAAATTATGATGAAAAATACGGTTCTTCGAATAAATTATTTTTTTGCCAAATAATTTTGAAGGTACTCAGGGGACGTGATGTCATCACGTAACTAACCAGAAATCCACTCCATATTGTTGTGTCTGATAAAAAGGCTTTTTCTAAAAGCTTTCTAAATGTTGATGAGATGCTTTTTTCATTATATTAGGCTATTTTCTCTTTCACCACACAGTCTATCCACTAAAACTTGTGGACAATATTGACACAGATTTTTACCAAAATGAATATTTTATATGAAAAAATAAGAAAAATTGGTTATTCAAGTATACATTACCCACATACACACACTGAGTATCTCTCTCTCAGATTCCAACAACTGATTCCAGACATATAAATACTGTAAATATACCAAAGAAAGGTATGTTAATTGCTCACTAGAATATATTCAGTTTAAGGAACAAAATTCATGAAATACGCTGTCTAGTGCAGTCAAACAATATCCATGTATTGGCAATATGAGAGACTCACTTGGACTCTTCTATTGTGGATGCTGAGATCTCTATACATGGAGACAATATGTTCAGGAGGGACAGAAATAGATATGGGGGCGCAGTTGCAGTTTACATCCAGAGTCATATTCCAGCAAAACAATGTCAGGACTTAATGTTGAATGGATTAGAGGCACTATGGGTACAGGTGCATTTACCACATTTGAAACCTATACTAGTTGGTTGCTGCTATAGGTCACCTAGTGCTGATGTGAAATATCTTGATGTAATTTGCGAAATGTTGGATAAGTTATCTGATGAAAATAGGGAAATATTTTTTTTGTGAGATATGAATAGTGATTTTTTTGAATACAAACTGTCCAAATAGAAAGTAATTTCTGTTTCCAATGAATGTAACCTGACCTAAGTTATGACATCACCAACCAGAATGTTCACTGATAGGTCCGGTATCACATCTTTACCACCATGGCTGAACATTGTTCTAAAGCTGTATCAGTGACACTGGGTGGCAGTGATCATAACCTGGTTGCATTCACTAGGAAAACGAACATACCAAAAGGCTGGCCCGACAGTGGGTTCAATCAGGACTCGTTTTTTAGATGAGATTAAGATATAAAGGAATATGAGAAAAAACACTATTCAGGGTCATGTTGGACGCAGCTTTATCACGGTCAGAACACATAGATCAGATTGTTATTAAGATGGGTAAGGGAACACATAGATCAGATTGTTATTAAGATGGGTAAGGGAACACATAGATCAGATTGTTATTAAGATGGGTAAGGGAACACATAGATCAGATTGTTATTAAGATGGGTAAGGGAACACATAGATCAGATTGTTATTAAGATGGGTAAGGAACACATAGATCAGATTGTTATTAAATGGGGGAACACATAGATCAGATTGTTATTAAGATGGGTAAGGAACACATAGATCAGATTGTTATTAAGATGGGTAAGGAACACATAGATCAGATTGTTATTAAGATGGGTAAGGGAACACATAGATCAGATTGTTATTAAGATGGGTAAGGGAACACATAGATCAGATTGTTATTAAGATGGGTAAGGGAACACATAGATCAGATTGTTATTAAGATGGGTAAGGGAACACATAGATCAGATTGTTATTAAGATGGGTAAGGGAACACATAGATCAGATTGTTATTAAGATGGGTAAGGGAACACATAGATCAGATTGTTATTAAGATGGGTAAGGGAACACATAGATCAGATTGTTATTAAGATGGGTAAGGGAACACATAGATCAGATTGTTATTAAGATGGGTAAGGGAACACATAGATCAGATTGTTATTAAGATGGGCAAGGGAACACATAGATCAGATTGTTATTAAGATGGGTAAGGGAACACATAGATCAGATTGTTA
The DNA here is from genome assembly GCF_021184085.1 of Oncorhynchus gorbuscha. Classification (NCBI taxonomy): domain Eukaryota; kingdom Metazoa; phylum Chordata; class Actinopteri; order Salmoniformes; family Salmonidae; genus Oncorhynchus; species Oncorhynchus gorbuscha. The sequence goes on from NW_025751289.1 coordinate 9,102, forward strand.
TTAAGATGGGTAAGGGAACACATAGATCAGATTGTTATTAAGATGGGTAAGGGAACACATAGATCAGATTGTTATTAAGATGGGTAAGGGAACACATAGATCAGATTGTTATTAAGATGGGTAAGGGAACACATAGATCATGTTGTTATTAAGATGGGCAAGGGAACACATAGATCATGTTGTTATTAAGATGGGTAAGGGAACACATAGATCAGATTGTTATTAAGATGGGTAAGGGAACACATAGATCATGTTGTTATTAAGATGGGCAAGGGAACACATAGATCATGTTGTTATTAAGATGGGTAAGGGAACACATAGATCATGTTGTTATTAAGATGGGCAAGGGAACACATAGATCAGATTGTTATTAAGATGGGTAAGGGAACACATAGATCAGATTGTTATTAAGATGGGTAAGGGAACACATAGATCAGATTGTTATTAAGATGGGTAAGGGAACACATAGATCAGATTGTTATTAAGATGGGTAAGGGAACACATAGATCAGATTGTTATTAAGGAACACATAGATCAGATTGTTATTAAGATGGGTAAGGGAACACATAGATCAGATTGTTATTAAGATGGGTAAGGGAACACATAGATCAGATTGTTATTAAGATGGGTAAGGGAACACATAGATCATGTTGTTATTAAGATGGGTAAGGGAACACATAGATCAGATTGTTATTAAGATGGGTAAGGGAACACATAGATCAGATTGTTATTAAGATGGGTAAGGGAACACATAGATCAGATTGTTATTAAGATGGGTAAGGGAACACATAGATCAGATTGTTATTAAGATGGGTAAGGGAACACATAGATCAGATTGTTATTAAGATGGGTAAGGGAACACATAGATCAGATTGTTATTAAGATGAGTAAGGGAACACATAGATCAGATTGTTATTAAGATGGGTAAGGAACACATAGATCAGATTGTTATTAAGATGGGTAAGGGAACACATAGATCAGATTGTTATTAAGATGGGTAAGGGAACACATAGATCAGATTGTTATTAAGATGGGTAAGGGAACACATAGATCAGATTGTTATTAAGATGGGTAAGGGAACACATAGATCAGATTGTTATTAAGATGGGTAAGGAACACATAGATCAGATTGTTATTAAGATGGGTAAGGAACACATAGATCATGTTGTTATTAAGATGGGTAAGGGAACACATAGATCAGATTGTTATTAAGATGGGTAAGGGAACACATAGATCATGTTGTTATTAAGATGGGTAAGGGAACACATAGATCAGATTGTTATTAAGATGGGCAAGGGAACACATAGATCAGATTGTTATTAAGATGGGTAAGGGAACACATAGATCAGATTGTTATTAAGATGGGTAAGGGAACACATAGATCAGATTGTTATTAAGATGGGTAAGGGAACACATAGATCAGATTGTTATTAAGATGGGTAAGGGAACACATAGATCAGATTGTTATTAAGATGGGTAAGGGAACACATAGATCAGATTGTTATTAAGATGGGTAAGGGAACACATAGATCAGATTGTTATTAAGATGGGTAAGGGAACACATAGATCATGTTGTTATTAAGATGGTAAGGGAACACATAGATCATGTTGTTATTAAGATGGGTAAGGGAACACATAGATCAGATTGTTATTAAGATGGGCAAGGGAACACATAGATCAGATTGTTATTAAGATGGGTACATAGATCAGATTGTTATTAAGATGGGTAAGGGAACACATAGATCATGTTGTTATTAAGATGAGTAAGGGAACACATAGATCATGTTGTTATTAAGATGGGTAAGGGAACACATAGATCAGATTGTTATTAAGATGGGCAAGGGAACACATAGATCAGATTGTTATTAAGATGGGTAAGGGAACACATAGATCAGACTGTTATTAAGATGGGTAAGGGAATTGCTGTTACAAGAAATTGTTCAGAGTATGTAACATTTAGCACACTGAATCAGGTGATTAAATCCCTGATCCTATCACACACAGAGTACTGTCTGGTTATATGGTCAATCCCTGGTCATATCACACTTAGAGTACTGTCTGGTTATATGGTCAATCCCTGGTCCTATCACACTTAGAGTACTGTCTGGTTATATGGTCAATCCCTGGTCCTATCACACTTAGAGTACTGTCTGGTTATATGGTCAATCCCTGGTCATATCACACTTAGAGTACTGTCTGGTTATATGGTCAATCCCTGGTCATATCACACTTAGAGTACTGTCTGGTTATATGGTCAATCCCTGGTCATATCACACTTAGAGTACTGTCTGGTTATATGGTCAATCCCTGGTCATATCACACTTAGAGTACTGTCTGGTTATATGGTCAATCCCTGGTCCTATCACACTTAGAGTACTGTCCAGTTATATGGTTTCCATAAATGACCTGTTAGTTACTAAAATTAGTAAACATTCTGGTAACTTTGGTAAATGACTGGTAGTTTTGCAACCTTAAGGACATGCGACACACTCTCAATGGTTCCTACCTGCACCAGCTCCTCCTCTGCGTATTTGAGGCGGCTGAGCTCACACTCCGGCCCCCTGGCGTAGTTCGCGGAGGCGGTACGACTCCTTCTTGGCCCCGCTGATCTCGTCTCTCATCTTCTGCTCCAGGTTCTGCTTCTCCACCGCCACTGTGCGGTTCTCCTCCTGGGCCTTCTCCAACCTGGGGAGAGCCATGAAAACCTGACAAAGTCATCTTCACCACCCAAAACAACCACCTTCACCACCCGAACCCTGGGCCCAGTCCAATGCCTAACATGTTACACAAAGAGATCGACATCATTTAACACGGTGGCTAGGTGTTCTAGTGAGGTCAGAACAATACCTGTAACATCTATATACAGAATACACACCTTTTATAAAACCTTAATGAAAACTACTAGGTTACGTACCGTCCCTGTAGGTCCATGAGGCTCTGCTCAGCACTCTGCAGGCTCTCCAAGTCCTTCATCATCTGACCCATGTGGACCCGGGAAGACTTGTTCTGGATATAAGCGAACCAGCAGCCCCCCACCCCGATCACTATAGATACCATCAACACAAAGTCCTTCAACCAGTTGTGTTGCGGACCTGGGGGGAGAGAGGGGTGGAATGGAACGGTGTTTATTGGCGGTCCACGCACGGCTCAGTTGGTAGAGCATGACCCTTGCAATGCCTTGATAGCGGGTTCGATTCCCGGGACCACCCACACGTTAAAAAGCATTAAGGACGTATTGACCTTACAGGAAAGCTGTACAATAGTATGCATGGTATCTTTGGATTGATGGTTTGGTAAAAAGGTTCTGTGAATGTAGAGATGGGAGGGGACAGAGTCATATTGTTGATCATTTCCTTGATGGAAGAAGACATATGATGAGTAAACATGGTTCTGTTTGTACCCAGACACCCCCGCAGTGGCACCAAACCCACACGTATGTATAGTGTACTTACGTGAGGGAGGGCCGAAGAGCACAGCATCTAGTGCTTTGAGATTGAGTTTCTGTTTGTGTCGCTGGTCTAATATCTTCAGCTGACCCGACATAAACGACGGTTCGTTCGCCGCCAATCTGAAACAGAGAGAGAAAACGTGTTGAGAACGAGAATAGAGAACGCTGATCAACCAACTACAGTATGTGATACATGACCAAGTAAGACAAGGTCTGTCTTGAACTGTGTGTGTGTGTGTGTGTGTGTGTGTGTGTGTGTGTGTGTGTGTGTGTGTGTGTGTGTGTGTGTGTGTGTGTGTGTGTGTGTGTGTGTGTGTGTGTGTGTGTGCGCGTGAGTGTCCGTGTGTGTGCCAGTGTGAGTGTGTGTTCCTGTGTGTGCGTCAGTGTGTGTTGTGTCAGTGTGTGTCCGTGTGTGTATCAGTGTGTGTATCAGTGTGTCTGAACATGTCGGTGTACTCGTGCCACCACCATCTTGTGGTCCTTCTGTAGCTCAGTTGGTAGAGCATGGCGCTTGTAACGCCAGGGTAGTGGGTTCGATTCCCGGGACCACCCATACGTAGAATGTATGCACACATGACTGTAAGTCGCTTTGGATAAAAGCGTCCTGCTAAATGGCATATATCTTAAACCAGATCAGACAACATGGCAGCCAGTGACACTCAATCCACTGCTGTGACATCATTTAATGAGTCAGCACTTCGACGGGTACGGGGGGTAAAACAACACCCCTGACCCCCTTCAACCCCTCTTCAACCCTCCTCCTCTATCCATATAGTCATTCCTTACATGAGTACATGGAGTCTCATTCCTGAAGAGATTCTAGTGGAACTGCTCTGACTCTCCCCTTCGTGTCATTAAGACGGTGTTATTGGTCCCATCTAAACAAGATCAAGTCCATAGAAAGGTGACTCTTGATATAACAATCGCCTGCTGACTTCGGGTCATGAACTGGGATGTCTAAACTGCACTAACGTGACTATCGGACAACATGGGCAGGAGATGTTTTGCTAGTCGAAGTGGGCAAATGTTTTATGTGTGTGTCATGTTTGATCATTTCTTCCCATTCCACCTGCATTAACCTTACATATCCAGCAGAAGGGAGCATTGGTCTGAGTAACAAATTGAGCTCATTGTTTATGATGTGCATTTCAACTTTTCAAACTAAACCTGAAACCGCTTTTAGCATATATCTACATATTGATAAAGCAGTGCAACGCGATATCTTCACCATCGCACAAAATCACTACTGTTTACACATCATGGAAGACACGATTCAGTTCAGTGGTGTTGTTGGTATCTGTGATATTCTGTGTTGTGTGATAATGTAGTCACCGTGAGGCAGAGTGTTTCCATTGATCCGGAACTCTCTGAAGCTCGTCCTCACTGAGGCAGCTCCACAGATTCCTTCAGCCACTGGACTGTGTCCTCCGCCGTCCAGTTATGAACTGCAGACAGAGACTGAAATTGACATTTGCTTCTTTCCATTTACCCTCACTCCCATTCCTCCCATTTACCCTCACTCCCAGATTTACCCTCTCCCATTCCTCCCATTTACTCCCATTCCTCCCATTTACCCTCTCTCCCATTCCTCCCATTTACCCCCTCTCCCATTCCTCCAATTTACCCTCACTCCCATTCCTCCCATTTACCCTCCTCACTCCCATTCCTCCCATTTACCTCTCCCATTCCTCCCATTTACCCTCACTCCCATTCCTCCCATTTACCCTCTCTCCCATTCCTCCCATTTACCCTCACTCCCATTCCTCCCATTTACCCTCTCTCCCCATTCCTCCAATTTACCCTCTCTCCCATTCCTCCCATTTACCCTCTCTCCCATTCGTCCCATTTACCTCTCTCCCAGTCCTCCCATTTACCCTCTCTCCCATTCCTCCCATTTACCCTCTCTCCAGTCCTCCCATTTACCCTCTCTCCCATTTACCCTCTCTCCCATTCCTCCCATTTGCCCTCTCTCCCATTCCTCCCTTCCATTTACCCTCTCTCCCATTCCTCCCATTTACCCTCTCTCCCATTCCTCCCTTCCATTTACCCTCTCTCCCATTCCTCCCTTCCATTTACCCTCTCTCCCATTCCTCCCATTTACCCTCTCTCCCATTCCTCCCTTCCATTTACCCCCTCTCCCTTCCACTTACCCCCTCTCCCTTCCACTTACCCCCTCTCCCTTCCACTCACACCCCTCTCCCTTCCATTTACCCCCTATCCCTTCCATTAATCCCCTCTCCCTTGCATTTACCCCCTCTCCCTTCTACTTACCTCCCTCTCCTTTCCTCCCACCCCCTCTCCTTTCCTCCACCCCTCTCCCTTTCCTCCCACCCAAACCCCTCTCCCTTTCCTCTCCACCCCCTCTCCCTTTCATTTACCCCCTCTCCCTTCCATTTACCCCTCTCCTTTCCTCCCACCCCCTCTCCTTCCATTTACCCCCTCTCCTTCCATTTACCCCCTCTCCTTTCCTCCACCCCTCTCCCTTCCATTTACCCCCTCCTCCCTTCCATTTACCCCTCTCCTTTCCTCCCACCCTCTCCCTTCCATTCACCCCTCTCCCTTCCATTTACCCCCTCTCCTTTGCCTCCCACCCCTCTCCCTTCCATTTTACCCCCTCTCCTTTCCTCCCACCCCCTCTCCCTTCCATTTACCCCCTCTCCTTCCATTTACCCCTCTCCTTTCCTCCCCCTCTCCCTTCCATTTACCCTCTCCCTTCCATTTACCCCCTCTCCCTTCCATTTACCCCCTCTCCTTTCCATTTACCCCCTCTCCCTTCCATTTACCCCCTCTCCTTTCCTCCCACCCCCTCTCCCTTCCATTTACCCCCCTCCTTTCCTCCACCCCTCTCCTTCCATTTACCCCCTCTCTGCTTCTCCACCCCCCTCTCCCTTCCATTACCCCCTCTCCCTTCCATTTCACCTCTCCCTTCCATTCACCCTCTTCCTCCTCACCCCTCTCCCTTCCATTTACCCCTCTCCTTTCCTCCCACCCCCTCTCCTCTTCCATTTACCCCCTCTCCCTTCCATTTACCCCCTCTCCCTTCCATTTACCCCTCTCTCCATTTACCCCCTCTCCTTCCTCTCCCTTTCCATTTACCCCTCTCCCTTCCATTTACCCCTCTCCCTTCCATCCCACCCCCTCTCCCTTCCATTTACCCCCTCTCCCTTCCATTTACCCCTCTCCCTTCCATTTACCCACTCCCCCTTCCATTTACCCCCTCTCCCTTCCATTTACCCCTCTCCCTTCCATTTACCCCCTCT
>NW_025751290.1:0-15804 GCF_021184085.1 Oncorhynchus gorbuscha
GGTTCTCTAGTAAATTAGTAAGAATATCTCACCTCATGTTCAAGAATGGGCTTTTTCTCTTTAGTCAGATAACCACTGCTCACTTTCGGTTATTTAAAAATGAAATAATCTCCAAAATATCGTTATTTTTTAAACAAGCCTTAGAAAGTTAGTTGCAATTTCAATTTAATCCACCTGAAAAGACAGAACAAATGATACAACAAATATCGTGGTTAAACTCAAATATACTAATTGATAAAAAAAAAAAACATTTTTCAATATAAAAAAAGGCATATTTTTTGTAAATGATATCATAAATAGGACTGGTGGAGTTATGTCACACATGCAGCTAACACAGACATATGGAAATGTCTGCTCTACCCAAAATTACAACCAACTAATTGCAACATTACCACAAAAATGGAAGAAGCAAGTAGAAGGGGGGAAAAAGTAAGGAACTTGTCTGTCGGCCTGGCATTAAAGACCGTGAATGGTTAAAGAAAATTGTGTTAAATAAAAACATATACCAATTTTATTTAAGGACCAAAAAATGGACAGCTGTGAAATATAAATTGCAAAATGGTTGAGAAGAGATTTTCAATGTACCGATTCCATGGCACATGGTTTATGAATTGACACGCAAAACAACACCGGATTCAAAACTTGGAATTTTTCAATTTAAATTATTATACAAAATTCCTGCAACCAATAGAATGTTATATAAATGGGGGATACAATCTTCCCAGCTCTGCAGATTTTGCTGCGAGGAGGCAGAGTCATTCAATCATTTATTTTGGTACTGTCCATATGTAGCCCGATTTGGGTCACAGGTCCAGGAGTGGCTTAAGAATTGCAACATTTGTCTAGAATTAAAGCTGCATTTGCGGGAAATAACAAAAGGTATATTCCTAAAAAAGGTGTGCATATGGTATGTATGTATATATGTACGTATGTATGTGTATGTATATATATATATATATATATATATGTATGTATGTATGTATGTATGTATGTATGTGTGTATGTATGTATGTATGTATGTATGTATGTATGTAGTGTGTGTGTGTGTGTGTGTGTGTGTGTGTGTGTGTGTGTGTGTGTGTGTGTGTGTGTGTGTGTGTGTGTGTGTGTGTGTGTGTGTGTGTGTGTGTGTGTGTGTGTGTGTGTGTGTATATATATTGTCACGCCCTGACCTTAGTTATCTATGTTTGCTGTATTATTTTGGTCAGGTCAGGTTGTGACAAGGGTGGGTATATGTGTTTTTGTCCTGTCTAAGGTTTTTGTATGTTTATGTTTTTTTTTATATAGTCTAGGGGTTTATATGTCTATGGTTGCCTAGATTGGTTCTCAATCAGAGGCAGCTGTTTATCGTTGTCTCTGATTGGAGACCATATTTCGGTAGCCATATTCATTGGGTATTTATTTTGTGGGTTATTGTCTATGGGTAGCTGCATGTCAGCACTCATTATATATAGCTTCACGTTCGTTTTGTTGTTTTGTAGAATTTGTTCAGTGTTCTCTTTCATTAAAGAGGAATGTATTCATATCACGCTGAGCCTTGGTCTCCTCGTTATGACGAACGTGACAGAATAACCTACCAAAAAAGGACCAAGCAGCGTGCCAAAGAGGAGTGGACATCTTGGACCTGAGAGAAAGAGGAGTGGAGGACATCCTGGACCTGGGAGGAGGTATTAGATGGAGCAGGACCCTGGACACAGCCGGGAGAGTATCGCCGTCCTAAGGAGGAGTTAGAGGCAGCGAAAGCGGAATGGTGATACTATGAGGAGAAATACAGGAGGCTATTCCAGCTCCTCACATTTGCCGGGCTAGAATGGGCATCCAGCCAGGACATATTGAGCCAGCTCTATGTTCTGGATCTCCAATGCGTCTCCACGGTCCAGTGTATCCTGTGCCTCTTCCCCGCACTCACCCTGAGGTGCGTGTCACCAGCCCAGTACCACCAGTGCCAACACTAAGCACCAGGCTTCCTGTACGCTTTCAAAGCCCAGTACTCCCTATTCCTCCTACCCGCACTCACCCTGAGGTGCGTGTCCCCAGCCCGGTACCACCAGTGCCGGCACCACGCACCAGGCCTACAGTGCGCCTCGGCAGTCCAGTACGCCTTGTTCCTGCTCCTTGCACTCACCCTGAGGTGGGTGTCCCCAGCCCAGTACCATCAGTGCCGGCACCACGCACCAGGCCTACAGTGCGCCTCAGCAGTCCAGTACGCCCTGTTCCTGCTCCTTGCACTCACCCTGAGGTGGGTGTCCCCAGCCCAGTACCATCAGTGCCGGCACCACGCACCAGGCTTACAGTGGGCCTCGGCAGTCCAGAGCGTACGGCGACAGTACCCAGTCCAGAGCGTCCAGCGACAGTACCCAGTTCAGAGCGTCCGGAGACAGTACCCAGTCCAGAGCATCCGGAGACAGTTCCCAGTCCAGAGCGTCCAGCGACAGTACCCAGTTCAGAGCGTCCGGAGACAGTACCCAGTCCAGAGCATCCGGAGACAGTACCCAGTCCAGAGCGTTCGGCGACAGTACCCAGTCCAGAGCGTCCAGCGACAGTACCCAGTTCAGAGCGTCCGGAGACAGTACCCAGTCCAGAGCATCCGGAGACAGTACCCAGTCCAGAGCGTTCGGCGACAGTACCCAGTCCAGAGCATCCGGAGACAGTACCCAGTCCAGAGCATCCGGAGACAGTACCCAGTCCAGAGCGTTCGGCGACAGTACCCAGTCCAGAGCGTCCAGCGACAGTACCCAGTTCAGAGCGTACGGAGACAGTACCCAGTCCAGAGCATCCGGAGACAGTACCCAGTCCAGAGCGTTCGGCGACAGTACCCAGTCCAGAGCGTCCAGCGACAGTACCCAGTTCAGAGCGTCCGGAGACAGTACCCAGTCCAGAGCATCCGGAGACAGTACCCAGTCCAGAGCATTCGGCGACAGTACCCAGTCCAGAGCATCCGGAGACAGTACCCAGTCCAGAGCATCCGGAGACAGTACCCAGTTCAGAGCGTCCGGAGACAGTACCCAGTCCAGAGCATCCGGAGACAGTACCCAGTCCAGAGCGTTCGGCGACAGTACCCAGTTCAGAGCGTCCGGAGACAGTACCCAGTCCAGAGCATCCGGAGACAGTACCCAGTCCAGAGCGTTCGGCGACAGTACCCAGTTCAGAGCATCCGACGACAGTACCCAGTCCAGAGCATCCGGAGACAGTACCCAGTCCAGAGCATCCGACGACAGTACCCAGTCCAGAGCGTCCGGCAACAGTACCCAGTCCTGAGCCTCCAACGACGGGCCACAGTCCAGAACCTCCAACGACGGGCCACAGTCCGGAACCTCCAACGACGGGCCACAGTCCGGAACCTCTAACGACGGGCCACAGTCCGGAACCTCCAACGACGGGCCACAGTCCGGAACCTCCAACGACGGGCCACAGTCCGTAACCTCCCACGACAGGCCACCGCCCGGAGCCTCCGGCGACGGTCCCCAGTCCGGGGTCTCCAGTGAAGATCCCCAGCCCGGGGTCTCCGGTGATGATCCATGCAGTGATGGTCCCCAGCCCGGGGTTTCCAGCGACGGTCCCCAGTCCGGGGTCTCCAGCGAAGGTCCCCAGTTCGGGGGGATTGGAAATTATTGGAAATGATGCAGACAATTACATTGATGGAAGCAACAATCTATTCACAATATTAAAGCTGATCCACCCCTTAAAAAAAAGATGATAAAAAAGAGGACATAAGAATAAAACAACCCACACAACACAGAGGTGTGCTGCAGCTAATCACACACAGTTTGCTCCATAAAGTGGTTGTGCGATTGTCTGCCATCCAAATGTTGCTTTCCAGTGGAAGAGGAGGTGAAGTCAGACGGTGTATTGTAGCATTTCTCTTAGTCACGGTGTTGGGGTATTCACCTACTCCTCACGTCTCTTCAGTGTGACTGTGCTTCGGGGTTGGCAGTCTAGTAGATTAAGAAACCTTTTTCAATCAATAGAATGTATAAATGTATACATGTAAAAGTATAAAGCTTTTTTACATTGGCAGCTACCACAAAGTGATTTTACAGTAACCTGGCCTAGACCCCGAAGAGGAAAAATAAATAAATGCCCAACAAAAGGCTGAAACCATGTTTGTTGTGCAAACACTTTGAAGAGCTTCAAATGTAAATAGAAAAAATACAAAAATACAAATAATACAACATTAAATCGAATAAATCTACTAAATCTATTTTGGGGGATATGCTCATCGTTATTAATGATTTATTCATAATCATCCATAGTCATGGTAGCATGCGCAATAATGTAGAAGTGTTCCGAAACATCGTATATTCTTATTTATAATAAAAGTTACTCCAAAATGACACAATACATTCATTATTCACCGTTATTCACCATTCATTTCTATACCCTCAAATAAAAGGTGACATTCCGTACTGTCGCCCCATATGAAACATTTGACCTCAAATCCAAAATGCTGGAGTATAAAGCCAAATAAAAACAACAAAAATAGCTTGACCGTCTAAAAACAACGGGAGGGGAGTGTATATGCAGGCAGCAGGGTGCTGATATGAATGAGCGTGACTGTTGGAGTCTTTCTGAAACATCAAACCTTTAAGAGTAATAACCACAGAGCGCTTGGTGCTTCTGCAATCAAGGAGCTCCATCAGGCCCCATTCACCATGATTAGACAGAGATGGAGCACTGGATACTTTTCCCAGAAAGGACCCCTGCCCTTTTCAGTTCTGACCTTAAAGAAGCGTGTGCGTGCGTGTGCGTGTGCGTGTGTGTGTGTGTGTGTGTGTGTGTGTGTGTGTGTGTGTGTGTGTGTGTGTGTGTGTGTGTGTGTGTGTGTGTGTGTGTGTGTGTGTGTGTGTGTGTGTGTGTGTGTGTGTGTGTGTGTGTGTGTGTGTGTGTGTGTGTGTGTGTGTGTGTGTGTGTGTGAAGATAAGATTTGGATAATTTTTTGGGCACTCATCCAATGCAGGTGTTACTTTAGCTGGTCTAGTTTCACAGCAACAATCTCTCGTCTAATCAGCGTCTCTCGTCCCATTCATCTGACAGAAACACAGATGTCTCCTCTCACACCCCGTTCTCCGCTACTTTCAACTCCCAGATTCATCGCTCTCGTCATAAGTCTTGTCGGAGACTGGCAATGGCGCAGCTTTGAACAAAAACTTAGCTGAGCTTTTTCTCTTGATGCCTTTCGAGAAACTTCTCATGGTCTTTTGTATACCCAAATGTGATATTTGTTCAAACTCCGGTTGTTTTTGTGGTTTCTTTTGCTGTTGCTTTGTTACTGAGTGACCTTGTTTAGACGCTGGATTAAAAAGAGGTGTTTGTTTCATACCTCTCTTAAATTCCTCCTCAGACCTCCACAACTGTCTGTGTCTGTCTCTCTCCTCGCTCTCTCTCTCTCAGTTAAATGTTTTGAGCATCTTATTATCTTCCTCTCTCGTATTTCATCTTTAGTTTTGAATCGTCTCGCATCTCTCTCTGTCTCTCTCCTCGCTCGCTCTCTCTCTGTCTCTCTCTCTGTCTCTCTCAGTCTCTCTCGCTCTCTCTGTCTCTGTCTCTCTCTGTCTTCTCCTTCGCTCTCTGTCTCTCTCCTCGCCGCTCTCTCTCTCTCTCTCTGTCTCTCTGTCTCTCAATCTCGCTATGTCTCCTCTCCTCGCTCTCTCTCTGTCTCTCTCCTCTCGCTCGCTCTCTCTCTCTCTCTCGCTCTCGGTTAAATGTTTTGAGCAGCTTATTGTTTTAGCCCTGTGTAATTGCTGTAAATCAAATATCTCTAGTCTCTAGTCGAAGTCCTCTACTCTGTTACCATTTATTAATCAGAGAGATTTCCAAAGTTAGCTATTCTGATCTCACAGATAGATCCCTCCAAATGTGAAATATTACAGGTAGAGTCTCCAACAACTAAATTACATTTTCAACCCATTTACAGTGCTTTGTAAAAGTATTCGGCCCCCTTGAACTTTGCGTGACCTTTTGCCACATTTCAGGCTTCAAACATAAAGGTATAAAACTGTATTTTTTTTGAAGAATCAACAACAAGTGGGACACAATCACAGAAGTGGAACGACATTTATTGATATTACATTTACATTACATTTAAGTCATTTAGCAGACGCCTTATCCAGAGCGACTTACAAATTGGTGCATTCACCTTATGACATCCAGTGGGACAGTCACTTAACAATAGTGCATCTAAAACTTAGGGGGTGGGGTGAGAGGGATTACTTAACCTATCCTAGGCATTCCTTAAAGAGGTGGGGTTTCAGGTGTCTCCGGAAGGTGGTGATTGACTCTGCTTGTCCTGGCGTCGTGAGGGAGTTTGTTCCACCATTGGGGGCCAGGGCAGCGAACAGTTTTGACTGGGCTGAGCGGGAGCTGTACTTCCTCAGTGGTAGGGAGGCGAGCAGGCCAGAGGGTGGGATGAACGCAGTGCCCTTGTTTGGGTGTAGGGCCTGATCAGAGCCTGAGGTATTGAGGTGCTCCCTCACAGCTCCGTAGGCAAGCACCATGGTCTTGTAGCGGATGCGAGCTTCAACTGGAAGCCAGTGGAGAGAACGGAGGAGCGGGGTGACGTGAGAGAACTTGGGAAGGTTGAACACCAGACGGGCTGCGGCGTTCTGGATGAGTTGAAGGGTTTAATGGCACAGGCAGGGAGCCCAGCCAACAGCGGAAGGTAGTAATCCAGACGGGAGATGACAAGTGCCTGGATTAGGACCTGCGCCGCTTCCTGTGTGAGGCAGGGTCGTACTCTGCGGATGTTGTAGAGCATGAACCTACAGGAACGGGCCACCGCCTTGATGTTAGTTGAGAACGACAGGGTGTTGTCCAGGACTCACGCCAAGGTTCTTGGCGCCTCTGGGAGGAGGACACAGTGGAGTTGTCAACCGTGATGGCGAGATCATGGAACGGGCAGTCCTTCCCCGGGAGGAAGAGCAGCCCGTCTTGCCGAGGTTCAGCTTGAGGTGGTGATCCGTCATCCACACTGATATGTCTGCCAGACATGCAGAGATGCGATTCGCCACCTGGTCATCAGAAGGGGGAAAGGAGAAGATTAATTGTGTGTCGTCTGCATAGCAATGATAAGAGAGACCATGTGAGGTTATGACAGAGCCAAGTGACTTGGTGTATAGCGAGAATAGGAGAGGGCCAAGAACAGAGCCCTGGGGACACCAGTGGTGAGAGCGCGTGGTGAGGAGACAGATTCTCGCCACGCCACCTGGTAGGAGCGACCTGTCAGGTAGGACGCAACCAAGCGTGGGCCGCGCCGGGAGATGCCCAACCCGGAGAGGGTGGAGAGGAGGATCTGATGGTTCACAGTATCGAAGGCAGCCGATAGATCTAGAAGGATGAGAGCAGAGGAGAGAGAGTTAGCTTTAGTAGTGCGGAGCGCTCCGTGATACAGAGGAGAGCAGTCTCAGTTGAATGACTAGTCTTGAAACCTGACTGATTTGGATCAAGAAGGTCATTCAGAGAGAGATAGCGGGAGAGCTGGCCAAGGACGGCACGTTCAAGAGTTTTGGAGAGAAAAGAAAGAAGGATACTGGTCTGTAATTGTTGACATCGGAGGGATCGAGTGTAGGTTTTTTCAGAAGGGGTGCAACTCTCGCTCTCTGAAGACGGAAGGGACGAGCCAACGGTCAGGGATGAGTTGGATGAGCGAGGTGAGGTAAGGGAGAAGGTCTCCGGAAATGGTCTGGAGAAGAGAGGAGGGATAGGGTCAAGCGGGCAGGTTGTTACGGCCGGCCGTCACAAGACGCGAGATTTCATCTGGAGAGAGAGGGGAGAAAGAGGTCAGAGCATAGGGTAGGGCAGTGTGAGCAGAACCAGCGGTGTCGCTTTGGACTTAGCAAACGAGGATCGGATGTCGCGACCTTCTTTTCAAAATGGTTGACGAAGTCATCTGCAGAGAGGGAGGAGGGGGGGAGGGGCGGAGGATTCAGGAGGGAGGAGAAGGTGGCAAAGAGCTTCCTAGGGTTAGAGGCAGAAGCTTGAATTTAGCGTGGTAGAAAGTGGCTTTAGCAGCAGAGACAGAGGAGGAAAATGTAGAGAGGAGGGAGTGAAAGGATGCCAGGTCCGCAGGGAGGCGAGTTTTCCTCCATTTCCGCCGGCTGCCCGGGAGCCCTGTTCTGTGAGCTCGCAATGAGTCATCGAGCCACGGAGCGGGGAGGGGAGGACCGAGCCGGCCTGGAGGATAGGGGACATAGAGAGTCAAGGGATGCAGAGAGGGAGGAGAGGAGGGTTGAGGAGGCAGAATCAGGAGATAGGTGGGAGAAGGTTTGAGCGGGAGGGAAGAGATGATAGGATGGAAGAGGAGAGAGTAGCGGGGAGAGAGAGCCAAGGTTGGGACGGCGCGATACCATCCGAGTAGGGCAGTGTGGGAGGTGTTGGATGAGAGCGAGAGGGAAAAGGATACAAGGCAGTGGTCGGAGACTTGGAGGGAGTTGCAATGAGGTTAGTGGAAGAACAGCATCTAGTAAAGATGAGGTCGAGCGCATTGCCTGCCTTGTGAGTAGGGGGGGAAGGTGAGAGGGTGAGGTCAAAAGAGGAGAGGAGTGGAAAGAAGGAGGCAGAGAGGAAAGAGTCAAAGGTAGACGGGGAGGTTAAAGTCGCCCAGAACTGTGAGAGGTGGAGTCAGTCCTCAGGAAAGGAGCTTATCAAGGCATCAAGCCCATTGATGAACCTCCGAGGGAACCTGGAGGGCGATAAATGATAAGGATGTTAAGCTTGAAAGGGCTAGTGACTGTGACAGCATGGAATTCAAAGGAGGCGATAGACAGATGGGTAAGGGGAGAAAGAGAGAATGACCACTTGGGAGAGATGAGGATCCCGGTGCCACCACCCCGCTGACCAGACGCCTCGGGGTGTGCGAGAACACGTGGGCGGACGAAAGAGAGCAGTAGGAGTAGCAGTGTTGTCTGTGGTGATCCATGTTTCCGTCAGGGCCAAGAAGTCGAGGGACTGAGGGAGGCATGGGCTGAGATGAACTCTGCCTTGTTGACCGCAGATTGGCAGTTCCAGAGGCTACCGGAGACCTGAACCCACGGGTCGTGCGCGCTGGGACCACCAGATTAGGGTGGCCGCGGCCACGCGGTGAGGAGCGTTTGTATGGTCTGTGCAGAGAGGAGAGAACAGGGATAAACCGACACATAGTTGACAGGCTACAGAAGAGGCTACGCTTAATGCAAAGGAGATTGAATGACAAGTGGACTACACGTCTCGAATGTTCAGAAAGTTAAGCTACGTTTAGCAAGAATCTTATTGACTAAAATGATTAAAATGATACAGTACTGCTGAAGTAGGCCAGCTGGCAGTGGGTGGCTGTTGACACTACACTAATCAAGTCGTTCGCTGAGTGTAATAGTTTCTGCAGTGTTGCTATTCGGGGCTAGCAGGCTACGCAGTGTTGTTTACGTTTACGTATGCTAAAAGAACGACAATAGATGGCTAGCGAACCTAGAAAATCGCTCTAGACTACACAATTATCTTTGATACAAAGATGGCTATGTAGCTAGCTAAGTAGCTAGCTACGATCAAACAAATCAAACCATTGTACTGTAATGAAAATGAAGTGAAAATGTGATACAACCTGTGAATGCGAATCGGGTAGTTGAGTTCTATACAGAAGACGTTGGCTAGCGTTGGCTAGCTGTTGGCTAGCTAGCAGAGTCACCTACGTTAAGGACGACAAACAGCTGGCTAGCTAACCTGGTAAATTAAGATAATCACTCTAAGACTACACACTCTAAACCTAAACAACACAATTATCTTGGATACGATGATACGAAGACAGCAAAGACAGCTATGTAGGCTAGCTGACACTAAACCAATCAAGTCGCTCAGTTGAGTGTAACAGTTTTCTCCAGTGCAGCTAATCAGTGGACGTTAGCTAGCTGGCTAGTGAAGACTAGTGAAGACTACGTTAGACGGCTAAATTATATAATTACGCAATTATCTTTTGATACAAAGACGGCTATGTAGCTAGCTGAGAAGAAATTGCTAAGATAAGACAAATCAAACCGTTGTGATATAATGAAATATAATGAAAAAGTATTTCAAACTTTTTTAACAAATCAAAAACTGAAAAATTGGGCGTGCAAAATTATTCAGCCCCTTTACTTTCAGTGCAGCAAACTCTCTCCAGAAGTTCAGTGAGGACTTTGAATGATCCAATGTTGACATAAAATGACTAATGATGATAATACAATCCACCTGTGTGTAATCAAGTTCCGTATAAATGCACCTGCACTGTGATAGTCGCAGAGGTCCGTTAAAAGCGCAGAGAGCATCATGAAGAACAAGGAACACACCAGGCAGGTCCGAGATACTGTTGTGAAGAAGTTTAAAGCCGGATTTGGATACAAAAGGATTTCCCAAGCTTTAAACATCACAAGGAGCACTGTGCAAGCAATAATATTGAAATGGAAGGAGTATCAGACCACTGCAAATCTACCAAGACCTGGCCGTCCCTCTAAATTTTCAGCTCATACAAGGGAAGACTGATCAGAGATGCAGCCAAGAGACCCACATCGATCACTCTGGATGAGTGCAGAATCTACAGCTGAGTGCGGACACTCTGTCCATAGGACAACAATCAGTCGTATATTGCACAAATCTGGCCTTTATGGAAGAGTGTTGGCAGAAAGAAAGTATTTCTTAAAGATATCCATAAAAAGTGTCGTTTAAAGTTTGCCACAAGCCACAAGCCACCTGGGAGGCCCCACCAAACATGTGGAAGAAGGTGCTCTGGTCAGATGAAACCAAAATGGAACTTTTTGGCAACAATGCAAAACGTTATGTTTGGCGTAAAGCAACACAGCTCATCACCCAGACACACACAATCCCCACTGTCAAACATGGTGGTGGCAGCATCATAGTTTGGGCCTGCTTTTCTTCCAGCAGGGACAGGGAAGATGGTTAAAATTGATGGGAAGATGGATGGAACCAAATACAGGACCATTCTGGAAGAAAACCTGATGGAGTCTGCAAAAGACCTGAGACTGGGACGGAGATATGTCTTCCAACAAGACAATGATCCAAAACATAAGCAAAATCTACAATGGAATAGTTCAAAAATAAACATATCCAGGTGTTAGAATAGCCAAGTCAAAGTCCAGACCTGAATCCAATCGAGAATCTGTGGAAAAAACTGAAAACTGCTGTTCACAAATGCTCTCCATCCAACCTCACTGAGCTCGAGCTGTTTTACATTTAACATTTACATTTAAGTCATTTAGCAGACGCTCTTATCCAGAAGCGACTTACAAATTGGTGCATTCACCTTATGACATCAGTGGAACAACCTGTTATGCAGGTGAATGAGGACCAAAAGCAACCCAGGCGAAAACAGAGTCTTTAATCCAGTAAAGTAAATCTACAATCATAAAGCATAATTCCACTCGTAATGTGAGAACAGACTGGAGACTCGATCATGAACTGCAGGTTGCCTCGGGAAGGCACTTGAACGTAGCAGACTCAGACACCTGCTCACCACGCAGCATCTGAAACACGACACGACAGAGCGATACACAGACACAGCACGGTGAACAATAGACAAGGATCCGACAGGGCAGAAACGGAAAACAAGGAGAAATAGGGACTCTAATCAGGAAAAAGATAGGGAGCAGGTGTGGGAAGACTAAATGATTGATTAGGGAATAGGAACAGCTGGGAGCAGGAGCGGACTGATAGAGAAGAGAGAGAGGAAGAGAGAGAGAAAAGGGAGCGAACCTAAAAAAGACCAGCAGGGGAAAACGAACAGAGGAAAAGCAAAATGACAAGACAAAATAAGACAAAACATGACAGTACCCCCACTCACCGAGCGCCTCCTGGCGCTCTCGAGGAAGAACACTGGCGGCAACGGAGGAAATCATAGATCACAAACGGTCCAGCACGTCCCGAGAAAGAACCCAACTCCTCTCCTCAGGACCGTACGAAAATGCGATAAAAAGGAAACTAGGGTACTACTCTAAAAAAAAAAATGAGACACGGGTAGAGAACTGAAAGCTTTAGAGCAAACAGGACCAAACAGGCCAGGAGAGTAACAACTAGGGACAGACTGAGACACAGCAAGGGCAGGAACAAGAACAGGAGAGATGCGATGGCAGGAACAGACTGAGACCCAGCAAGACCAGGAGCAGAAGCAGAAAAAAATTACCAGACTTCTTCTGCGCGCAGTCTGAACACGCAGCCACGAAACGGCGCGTGTCACGCTCCTGAGTAGGCCACCAAAACCGCTGGCGAATAGAAGCAAGCGTACCCCGAACGCCGGGATGGCCAGCTAACTTGGCAGAGTGAGCCCACTGAAGAACAGCCAGACGAGTAGAAACAGGAACGAAAAGAAGGTTACTAGGGCAAGCGCGCGGCGACGCAGTGTGCGTGAGTGCTTGCTTAACCTGTCTCTCAATTCCCCAGACAGTCAACCCGACAACACGCCCAACAGGAAGGATCCCCTCGGGATCGGTAGAAGCCACAGAAGAACTAAAGAGACAGGATAAAGCATGAGGCTTGGTGTTCTTAGTACCCGGGCAATAAGAAATAACGAATTCGAAACGAGCGAAAAACAACGCCCAACGAGCATGACGCGCATTCAGTCGTTTGGCAGAACGGATGTACTCAAGGTTCTTTTGGTCAGTCCAAACGACAAAGGAACAGTCGCCCCCTCCAACCACTGTCGCCATTTGCCTAGGGCTAAACGGATGGCGAGCAGTTCGCGGTTAGCCACATCATAGTTACGTTCCGACGGTGACAGGCGATGAGAAAAATACGCACAAGGGTGGACCCCATCGTCAGTATCGGAGCGCTGGGACAGAATGGCTCCCACGCCCACCCCCGACGCGTCAACCTCAACAATAAACGGTTTAGTGACGTCAGGTGCAACAAGGATAGGAGCGGATGCAAAACGCTTCTTGAAGAGAACAGGACAACAATCATACGACCGGTGAGGAGGAAGGGAGTTGGTTCTGGACCGACTGAAGACCGTGCGCAGACCATGATATTCCTCCGGCACTCCTGTCAAATCACCAGGTTCCTCCTGAGAAGAGGGGACAGAACAAACAGGAGAAATAGCAGACATTAAACACTTCACATGACAAGAAACGTTCCAGGAAAGGATAGAATTACTAGACCAATCAAAAGAAGGATTATGACACACTAGCCAGGGATGACCCAAAACAACAGGTGTAAAAGGTGAACAAAAAATCAAAAAGAAATGGTCTCACTATGGTTACCAGATACAGTGAGGGTTAAAGGTAGTGTTTCATATAATATACTGGGGAGAGGACTACCATCCAAGGCAAACATGACCGTGGGCTCCCTAACTGTCTGAGAGGAATGTCATGTTCCCCGCCGCCCAGGCTTCGTCCATAAAACAGCCCTCTGCCCCAGAGTCTATTAATGCACTGCAGGAAGCTGCCGATCGGTCCAGCGTAGATGGACCGGTAAGGTAGTACATGTACTTGACGGAGAGGACCGTCTAGTAGCGCTTATCAGTCGCCCTCCGCTTACTGATGAGCTCTGGCCTTTAACTGGACATGAAATGACAAAATGACCAGCGGAACCGCAATAGAGACAGAGGCGGTTGGTGATTCTCCGTTCCCTCTCCTTAGTCGAGATGCGAATACCCCCAGCTGCATGGGCTCAACACCTGAGTCAGTGGGGAAAGACGGTAGTGTCGGAGAGAGGGAGACACAGTTAACGCGAGCTCTCTTCTATGAGCTCGGTGACGAAGATCTACCCGTCGTTCAATGCGAATAGCGAGTTCAATCAAAGAATCCACGCTGGATGGAACCTCCCGAGAGAGAATCTCATCCTTAACCTATAGCGTGGAGTCCTCCAGAAACGAGCGAGCAACGCCTGCTCGTTCCAGTTACTGGAGGCAGCAAGAGTGCGAAACTCTATAGAGTAATCCGTTATGGATCGATTACCTTGACATAGGAAGACAGGGACCAGGAAGCTTCTTTCCCAAAAAACTGAGCGATCAAAAAAACCCTTATCATCTCCTCTTTAAAGTTCAGATAATTGTTAGTACACTCAGCGCTTGCCTCCCAGATGGCTGTGCCCCACTGCCGAGCCCGACCAGTAAGGAGTGATATGACGTAGGCAATCCGAGCTCTCTCTTGAGTATGTGTTGGGTTGGAGAGAAACACTATATCACACTGGGTGAGAAAGGAGCGGCACTCAGTGGGCTGCCCAGAATAACATGGTGGGTTATTAACCCTAGGTTCCGGAGGCTCGAAGAACCGAAGTAGCTGGTGACACGAGACGAAGACTCTGATACTGTCCTGAGAGGTCGGAGACCTGAGCGGCCAGGGTCTCAACGGCATGCCGAGCAGCAGACAATTCCTGCTCGTGTCTGCCGAGCATCGCTCCCTGGAACTCGAGAGTAGAGTAGAGAGAATCCATAGTCGCTGGGTCCATTCTTGGTCGGATCCTTCTGTTATGCAGGTGAATGAGGACCCAAAAGCAACTTGGCGAAAACAGAGTCTTTAATCCAGTAAAGTAAATCTACAATCAAAAAACATAATTCCACTCGTAATGACGAGAACAGACTGGAGACTCGATCATGAACTGCAGGTTGCCTCGGGAAGGCACTTGAACCTAGCAGACTCAGACACCTGCTCACCACGCAGCATCTGAGGGAAACACGACACGACAGGGCGATACACAGACACAGCACGGTGACCAATATACAAGGATCCGACAGGGCAGAAACGGAAAACAAGGGGAGAAATAGGGACTCTAATCAGGGGAAAAGATAGGGAGCAGGTGGGAAGACTAAATGATTGATTAGGGAATAGGAACAGCTGGAGCAGGAACGGAAAGATAGAGAGAAAGAGAGAGGAAAGAGAGAGAAAAAGGGAACGAACCTAAAAAAGACCAGCAGGGGAAAACGAACAGAGGGAAAAGCAAAATGACAAGACAAAATAAGACAAAACATGACACAACCACTTTACAATAGTGCATCTAAATATTTTAAGGGGGGAGGGGGTGAGAAGGATTACTTTATCCTATCCTAGGTATTCCTTAAAGAGGTGGGGTTTCAAGTGTCTCCGGAAGGTGGTGATTGACTCCGCTGTCCTGGCGTCGTGAGGGAGTTGTTCCACCATTGGGGAGCCAGAGCAGCGAACAGTTTTGACTGAGCTGAGCGGGAACTGTACTTCCTCAGTGGTAGGGAGGCGAGCAGGCCAGAGGTGGATGAACGCAGTGCCCTTATTTGGGTGTAGGGCCTGATCAGAGCCTGGAGGTACTGAGGGTGCCGTTCCTGCAACTCCGTAGGCAAGCACCATGGGTCTTGTAGCGGATGCGAGCTTCAACTGAAGCCAGTGTGGAAGAGAGCGGAGGAGCGGGGTGACGTGAAGGAACTTGGGAAGGTTGAACACTAGACGGGCTGCGGCGTTTCTGGATGAGTTGTAGGGGTTTAATGGCACAGGCAGGGAGCCCAGCCAACAGCGCAGTTGCAGTAATCCAGACGGGAGATGGCAGTGCCTGGATTAGACCTGCGCCGCTTCCTGTGTGAGGCAGAGGCGTACTCGTGGATGTTGTAGAGCATGAACCTACAGGAACGGGCCACCGCCTTGATGTTAGTTGAGAACGACAGTTTGTTGTCCAGGATCACGCCAAGGTTCTTAGCGCTCTGGGAGGAGGACACAATGGAGTTGTCAACCGTGATGGCGAGATCATGGAACGGGCAGTCCTTCCCCGGGAGAAGAGCAGCTCCGTCTTGCCGAAGTTCAGCTTGAGGTGGTGATCCGTCATCCACACTGATATGTCTGCCAGACATGCAGAGATGCGATTAGCCACCTGGTCATCAGAAGGGGAAAG
>NW_025751291.1:5000-15795 GCF_021184085.1 Oncorhynchus gorbuscha
TTTCAGTAAATTCGCAACAATTTCTAAAAACAGGTTTTCACTTTGTCATTATGGGGTAGATGGGAGAGAAAAAACATGCATGGGAGACCATTTTGAATTCAGGCTGTAACAAAATGTGGAATAAGTGTAAGGGGTATGAATACATTCCGAAGGCGCTAGCTAGCTTTCATCATAACAGCAGGGTTCATGTATGCTGTACATAAAAAGAGATACAAGCAGACAAGCATTCACACACACACACACACACACACACACACACACACACACACACACACACACACACACACACACACACACACACACACACACACACACACACACACACACACACTGAAAGACCAGAGGACAAACACACACACACACACACACACACACACACACACACACACACACACACACACACACACACACACACACACACACACACACACACACACACACACACACACACACACCAGAGGACAAATTGTTTTGGTCATACCATGGGATCATTTAACTATTTGATTTAGAATTTTAGGACTGGGTCGTGTTTCTGGCAACCGGACCGATAGAACGAATAACCAGCCGTAATTGGGTAGAAACGGTAGATTTGCGTCGGGGAAGAATTAAATATATATTTTTTAATCATCAAAATACCGTTTTTTAATTAAAATATGTTAGTCATTATTTGAATATGTTGGTAGCCCGTTGCAATAGAAGTGATAATGCCCTCGAAGCCAGTGTTTTTGGAGGAGACATTGGCACGGTTTAACAGCCCTCAAGGTGCAATTATATCCTCCAAACACTGGCTTCTCAGGCATTATCACTTATAATGTTTATTAATTAACATAATGAACAACACAGATAAAATCACAAGTTCTTTCAGAATAACCTTACAATTGTATTCTGTCTACTTATTCTGTCTGCTGAATGTTTTATAATGAATCAGGTAACCAATAACGACAATGATTTGAACCACAGAATAAAATTAGCTCGGCGCACACTAATTACTGAATTACCCCAGAATGAACCGACACATGAGACAGTGTGTGTGTGTGTGTGTGCATGCGCTTGTGTGTGTGTGGGTGTGTGTGAATGCCTCTGTGCCTGTATTTATGCATGCATGTGTGAGATGAGGAGAGATGAACAGGAAATGATCACATACATTATTAATATTATGAGATGAATAAATCTCCCTCGGTAGAGTTGTGGAGCAAGACATGTGTGTGTGTGTGTGTGTGTGTGTGTGTGTGTGTGTGTGTGTGTGTGTGTGTGTGTGTGTGTGTGTGTGTGTGTGTGTGTGTGTGTGTGTGTGTGTGTGTGTGTGTGTGTGTGTGTGTGTGTGTGTGTGTGTGTGTGGTTTAGCTTGGACTGCTGAGAGGTCTTTTGTTCCATCTAGGACTGCTGAGAGGTGGTTTGGTTTAGTTAGGACTGCTGGGAGGGTTTGGTTTAGCTAGGACTGCTGGGAGAAAGTTTGGTTTAGCTAGGACTGCTGAGAGGTGGTTTTGGTTTAGTTAGGACTGCTGGGAGGGGTTTGGTTTAGCTAGTGCTGCTGAGAGGGTGGTTTAGTTTAGTTAGGACTGCTGGGAGGGGTTTGGTTTAGCTAGGACTGCTGGGAGGTGGTTTGGTTTAGTTAGGACTGCTGGGAGGTGGTTTGGTTTAGCTAGGACTGCTGAGAGGTGGTTTGGTTTAGTTAGGACTGCTGGGAGGGGGTTTGGTTTAGCTAGGACTGCTGGGAGGTGGTTTGGTTTAGCTAGGACTGCTGAGAGGTGGTTTGGTTTAGTTAGGACTGCTGGGAGGTGGTTTGGTTAGTTGCTTGGTTTGGTTTAGTTAGGACTGCTGGGGAGGGGGTTTTGGTTTAGCTAGGACTGCTGGGAGGTGGTTTGGTTTAGCTAGGACTGCTGAGAGGTGGTTTGGTTTAGTTAGAACTGCTGAGAGGTGGTTTGGTTTAACTAGGACTGCTGAGAAGATGGTTTGGTTTAGTTAGGACTGCTGGGGAGGGGGTTTGGTTTAGCTAGGACTGCTGGGAGGTGGTTTGGTGGGTCCTCAGAAGCTGATGATGGGAGGTGGTTTGGTGGGTCTCAGAGAGCTGATGATGGGAGCTGGTTTGGTGGGTCTCAGAGAGCTGATTCTTGGAAAGAGAAGACTAGTGGAAGGAATACACAAAACAGGACACGTGATATTTCAAAGTGATGAGATGTGTTTCACTTAAATGGAAAGTTCACCCAAATAAAAAAAAGACATATTGGTTTCTATATTCTGTAAGGAGTCTATTGCCACGGTTTGACAGCAATCCATGTTTTGATCTATGCATTACAATACATGATATGCAAAAAAAATGCTAATATAGGTCCTGTGTCATGAATGGGATTTGTGACACAACTGCTAAAACATTAGCATTTGGAAGCAATGCCAGGGAAATGAAATGAAAGCATGGATAGCTTCTCTCGTCTTCTCTTCTCGGTTGGCCAGGTCATAAGCCCAGGTGAGATTGGTCAGGTCAACATACATGTTAAATAGAGGGAGAAACACGGTGAGAAATGGCAGAGTAACACCGCAATAAATAAAGGTGACCTATGTTACAGACAGACAGACAGACAGACAGACAGACAGACAGACAGACAGACAGACAGACAGACAGACAGACAGACAGACAGACAGACAGACAGACAGACAGACAGACAGACAGACAGACAGACAGACAGACAGACAGACAGACAGACAGACAGACAGACAGACAGACAGACAGACAGAGTGACAGACAGACAGAGTGACAGACAGACAGAGTGACAGACAGAGTGACAGACAGACAGACAGACAGACAGACAGACAGACAGACAGACAGACAGACAGACAGACAGACAGACAGACAGACAGACAGACAGACAGACAGACAGACAGACAGACAGACAGACAGACAGACAGACAGACAGACAGACAGACAGACAGACAGACAGACAGAGACCAGCTGTGATTCTGAGTGTGAGTTTTAATCTGTGTTTGATAGGAACATTTTCTGAATCTCTCTCGCTCTCTATTCAGACTCATTATAGAGTCACTCATTGGGGAAGATGCTAAAAGCATTTCCATGTTTCTCTATTCTGACAGTATGCACTTATTATTCCACATTACGGATTTAGAGTTGGATCCAGAGTTGAGTTGGATTCAGAGTTGGATCCAGATTTGGATCCAGAGTTGGATCCAGAGTTGAGTTGGATCCAGAGTTGGATTCAGAGTTGAGTTGGATTCAGAGTTGGATCCAGAGTTGAGTTGGATTCAGAGTTGAGTTGGATTCAGAGTTGGATTCAGAGTTGGTTGAGTTGGATCCAGAGTTGGATCCAGAGTTGAGTTGGATCAGGTTGGATCCAGAGTTGAGTTGGATCCAGAGTTGAGTTGAATCAGAGTTGAGTTGGATCAGGACGAGTTGGATCCAGAGTTGAGAGTTAGTTCCAGAGTTGAGTTGGATTCGAGTTGGATTCAGAGTTGGATTCAGAGTTGGATCAGAGTTGAGTTGGATCCAGAGTTGAGTTGGATTCAGAGTTGAGTTGGATCCAGAGTTGAGTGGATCAGAGTTGGATCCAGAGTTGGATTTTAGAGTTGGATTCAGAGTTGGATCCAGAGTTGAGTTGGATCCAGAGTTGAGTTGAGTTGGATTCAGAGTTGGATTCAGAGTTGAGTTGGATCAGAGTTGAGTTGGATCCAGAGTTGGATCCAGAGTTGAGGATTCAGAGTTGAGTTGGATCCAGAGTTGAGATCCAGAGTTGAGTTGGATCCAGAGTTGAGTTTAGAGTTGTCCATCCAGAGTTGGATCCAGAGTTAGATCCAGAGTTGGATCCAGAGTTGGATCCAGAGTTGGAGTTTTAGAGTTGGATTCAGAGTTGGATTTAGAGTTGATCCAGAGTTGGATCCAGAGTTGAATCCAGAGTTCAGAGTTGGATCAGGTTGGATCCAGAGTTGATTCAGAGTTGATTTAGAGTTGGTTGGATCCAGAGATGAGTTGGATCCAGAGTTGAGTTGGATTCAGAGTTGGATCCAGAGTTGGATTCAGAGTTGGATCCAGAGTTGGATCCAGAGTTGAATCAGAGTTGGATTTAGAGTTGGATCAGAGTTGGATCCAGAGTTGGTTGGATTCAGGATCAGAGTTGGATTTAGAGTTGATTTAGAGTTGGATCCAGAGTTGGATTTAGAGTTGGATTCAGAGTTGGATCCAGAGTTGGATCCAGAGTTGGTTATCCAGAGTTGGATTTGGAGAGTTGGATCCAGAGTTGGATTGGATCAGAGTTGGATTCAGAGTTGGGAGTTGGTTAGAGTTGGATCCAGAGTTGGATCCAGAGTTGGATTTGGATCAGAGTTGATTTAGAGTTGGATCCAGAGTTGGATTTAGAGTTGGATTGGATAGAGTTGATCCAGAGTTGAGTTGGATCCAGAGTTGAGTTGGATCCAGAGTTGGATCCAGAGTTGAGTTGATTCAGAGTTGGATCCAGAGTTGGATTCAGAGTTGAGTTGGATCCAGAGTTGGATCCAGAGTTGGATCCAGAGTTGGGCCCAGATCCAGAGTTGATCCAGAGTTGGATCCAGAGTTGGATCCAGAGTTGGATTTAGAGTTGGATTCAGAGTTGGATTTAGAGTTGGATCCAGAGTTGAGTTGATCATTCAGAGTTGGATCCAGAGTTGAGTTGGATTCAGAGTTGGATCCAGAGTTGGATCCAGAGTTGAGTTGGATTCAGATTTGGATTCAGAGTTGATCCAGAGTTGAGTTGCAAGCTTGATGAGATATCCATTCTCCTACATTTCCTGTCCTGTCAGTTTGTCTAATCATTAGCTTTATGCTTCATGTATTAAACATGACATTTGTGAATAAGGCCTTAATTCTATTATCACTCATATTCTATTCACCTTTAATGCTCAATGGGCAGTTACGTTCCTCAGCAAGAAAACCAAATAATGTCACTCAAACAGAAAGGCGAGGAACAATCACAGAGCAACAACCGAGAAGCGAACAGGTGTCTTCCAATTCGCTGAGGGCCGGATGAAGCAACGACATCTACCTCCTGAGCGTACCAAACATTAAGAACACTAAAGATTTGGCTGATGGGTCCTCAGATCCTCAAAAAGGTTCTACAGATGCACCATCGAGCACTGGTTGCATCACCGCCTGGTATGTCAACTGCTTGGCCTCCGACCGCAAGGCACTACAGAGGGTTGTGCGTTCGGCCCAGTACATCACTGGGGCTAAGCTGCGTGCCATCCAGTACCTCTATACCAGGCGGTATTATTTAACAAATAAAATTGGATTCGATTTGACCTTCCTAATATTGAGTTTTCACGGGTGACATTGGACTCCACAAGGTGTGGAAAGCGTTCCACAGGGATGCTGGCCCATGTTGACTCCACAAGGTGTGAAGCGTTCCCACAGGGATGCTGGCCCATGTTGACTCCACAAGGTGTGGAAAGCGTTCCACAGGGATGCTGGCCCATGTTGACTCCACAAGGTGTGGAAAGCGTTCCACAGGGATCCCGGCCCATGTTGACTCCACAAGGTGTGGAAAGCGTTCCACAGGGATGCTGGCCCATGTTGACTCCACAAGGTGTTGAAAGCGTTCCACAGGGATCCCGGCCCATGTTGACTCACAAGGTGTGGAAAGCGTTCCACAGGGATCCCGGCCCATGTTGACTCCAATGCTTCCCCACAGTTGTGTCAAGTTGGCTGGATGTCCTTTGGGTGGTGGACCATTCTTGATGCACACGATAAACTGCGGACTATGAAAACCCCAGCAGCGTTGCAGTTCTTGACACAAACCGTGCATCTGGCACCTACTCCCTACCCCGTTCAAAGACACCTACTCCCTACCCCATTCAAAGACACCTACTCCCCTACCCCGTTCAAAGGCACCCACTACCATACCATACTACCACCTACTCCCCTACCCCGTTCAAAGACACCTACTTCCCTACCCCGTTCAAAGACACCTACTCCCATACCGTTCAAAGACACCTACTCCCTACACTGTTCAAGGCACCTACTCCCATACCCTGTTCAAAGGCAATATACTACCATACCCCGTTCAAAGACACCTACTCCCCTACCCCGTTCAAAGACACCTACTCCCATACCCCGTTCAAAGGCACCTACTACCATACCCCGTTCAAAGACACCTACTACCATACCCCGTTCAAAGGCACCTACTACCATACCACCACCTACTCCCATACCCTGTTCAAAGGCACCTACTACCATACCCTGTTCAAAGACACCTACTACCATACCACGTTCAAAGACACTTACTACCATACCATACCACCTACTCCCATACCCCATTCAAAGACACCTACTCCCATACCCCGTTCAAAGACACCTACTCCCATACCCTGTTCAAAGGCACCTACTACCATACCCCGTTCAAAGACACCTACTCCCCTACCCCGTTCCAAAGACACCTACTACCGTACCCTGTTCAAAGGCACCTACTCCATACCCCGTTCAAAGACACCTACTACCATACCCCGTTCAAAGGCACCTACTACCATACCACCACCTACTCCCATACCCCGTTCAAAGGCACCTACTACCATACCCTGTTCAAAGACACCTACTACCATACCCCGTTCAAAGACACTTACTACCATACCATACCACCACCTACTCCCATACCCCATTCAAAGACACCTACTCCCATACCCCGTTCAAAGACACCTACTCCCATACCCCGTTCAAAGGCACCTACTACCATACCCGTTCAAAGACACCTACTCCCTACACTGTTCAAAGGCAGCTACTACCGTACCCTGTTCAAAGGCACCTACTCCCATACCCCGTTCAAAGACACCTACTACCATACCCCGTTCAAAGGCTCCTACTACCATACCCCATTCAATGACACCTACCGTACCCCATTCAAAGACACCTACTACCGTACCCCCATTCAAAGACACCTACTACCGTACCCTGTTCAAAGGCAGCTACTACTGTACCACCACCTACTACCGTACCCCATTCAAAGACACCTACTCCCCTACACTGTTCAAAGGCAGCTACTACCGTACCCTGTTCAAAGGCACCTACTACCATACCCCGTTCAAAGACACCTACTCCCATACCCCGTTCACAGGCACCTACTCCCATACCCCATTCAAAGGCACTTCAATCTGTTGTCTTGCCCATTCACCCTCTGAATGACACACAAACACAATCCCGTGTCTCTATTGACTCAAGGCTTAAACATCCTTCTTCAACCTGACTCGTCCCCATCATCTACTCTGATTGGATTTCTTAACAAAGTGACATCAATAAGGGATCATAGCTTTCACCCGGATTCACCTGGTCAGTCTGTGTCAGTGGAAAGAGCAGGTGTTCTTAATGTTTTGTCCACTCAGTGTACATCGACCTTTGGTCAATAAATGAACAATAAACAATTAACAGTAACTAAATCAACTAAATTTAACCTTTATCTACACTTTTTGATTTGGCAATTAATCACCTGATAAGAGAATTGCGTTCTCCAGGTACATCACCCGATTTAATTATATTACTCTCAGTCTGTCAACCAGAATGTGTAAGATCCTGGTCGAATGACACAGACGGAGGCCCCAGCTGAAATAGTCAAAAAATGTTTATTCACGGGAACGTTCTAAAGTCAAGAATACAAAACAATTCATTTTATACTGACTTCTCACGCCCACACATTCACACAGCCATACGCACACACTCACACAAACATACGCGCACACATGTCCTGCTACACACACTGTCTGTCTCAGTACCCAGCCGACAGAGATAGTGACCTTGTCCTGTCTGTCTCAGTACCTAGCCGACAGAGATAGTGACCTTGTCCTGTCTGTCTCAGTACCTAGCCGACAGAGATAGTGACCTTGTCCTGTCTGTCTCAGTACCTAGCCGACAGAGATAGTGACCTTGTCCTGTCTGTCTCAGTACCTAGCCGACAGAGATAGTGACCTTGTCCTGTCTGTCTCAGTACCTAGCCGACAGAGATAGTGACCTTGTCACTGCTCACTTTTACTGTCTGTCTCAGTACCCAGCCGACAGAGATTACATTTACATTACATTTTAAGTCATTTAGCAGGCTCTTATCCAGAGCGACTTACAAATTAGTGCATTCACCTTATGACATCAGTGGGACAGTCACTTAACAATAGTGCATCTAAAACTTAGGGGGTGGGGTGAGAGGGATTACTTAACCTATCTAGGTATTCCTTAAAGGAGGTGGGGTTTCAGGTGTCTCCGGAAGGTGGTGATTGAGCTCCGCTGTCACTGGCGTCGTGAGGGAGTTTGTTCCACCATTGGGGGGCCAGGGCAGCGAACAGTTTTGACTGGGCTGGGCGGGAGCTGTACTTCCTCAGTGGTAGGGAGGCGAGCAGGCCAGGAGTGGATGAACGCAGTGCCCTTGTTTGGGTGTAGGGCCTGATCAGAGCCTGGAGGTACTGAGGTGCCGTTCCCCTCACAGCTCCGTAGGCAAAGCACCATGTCTTGTAGCGGATGCGGCTTCAACTGGAAGCCAGTGGAGAGAACGGAGGAGCGGGGTGACGTGAAGAGAACTTGGGAGGTTGAACACCAGACGGGCTGCGGCGTTCTGGATGAGTTGAAGGGGTTTAATGGCAGCCCTGAGCAGGAGCCCAGCCAACAGCGAGTTGCAGTATCCAGACGGGAGATGACAAGTGCCTGGATTAGGACCTCGCCGCTTCCTGTGTGAAACGAGAGGTCGTACTCTGCGGAATGTTGTAGAGCATGAACCTACAGGAGCAGACCACCGCCTTGATGTTGAATTGAGCGACAGAAGGGTGTTGTCAGGATCACGCCAAGGTTCTTGGCGCTCTGGGAAGGAGGACACAATGGAGTTGTCGACCGTGATGGCGAGATCATGGAACGGGCAGTCCTTCCCGGGAGGAAGAGCAGCTCCGTCTTGCCGAGGTTCAGCTTGAGGTGGTGATCCGTCATCCACACTGATATGTCTGCCAGACATGCAGAGATGCGATTCGCCACCTGGTCATCAGAAGGGGGAAAGGAGAAGATTAATTGTGTGTCGTCTGCATAGCAATGATAAGAGAGACCATGTGAGGTTATGACAGAGCCAAGTGACTTGGTGTATAGCGAGAATAGGAGAGGGCCAAGAACAGAGCCCTGGGGGACACCAGTGGTGAGAGCGCGTGGTGAGGAGACAGATTCTCGCCACGCCACCTGGTAGGAGCGACCTGTCAGGTAGGACGCAATCCAAGCGTGGGCCGCGCCGGAGATGCCCAACTCGGAGAGGGTGGAGAGGAGGATCTGATGGTTCACAGTATCGAAGGCAGCCGATAGATCTAGAAGGATGAGAGCAGAGGAGAGAGAGTTAGCTTTAGCAGTGCGGAGCGCCTCCGTGATACAGAGGAGAGCAGTCTCAGTTGAATGACTAGTCTTGAAACCTGACTGATTTGGATCAAGAAGGTCATTCAGAGAGAGATAGCGGGAGAGCTGGCCAAGGACGGCACGTTCAAGAGTTTTGGAGAGAAAAGAAAGAAGGGATACTGGTCTGTAATTGTTGACATCGGAGGGATCGAGTGTAGGTTTTTTCAGAAGGGGGTGCAACTCTCGCTCTCTTGAAGACGGAAGGGACGTAGCCAACGGTCAGGGATGAGTTGATGAGCGAGGTGAGGTAAGGGAGAAGGTCTCCGGAAATGGTCTGGAGAAGAGAGGAGGGGATAGGGTCAAGCGGGCAGGTTGTTGGGCGGCCGGCCGTCACAAGACGCGAGATTTCATCTGGAGAGAGAGGGGAGAAAGAGGTCAGAGCACAGGGTAGGGCAGTGTGAGCAGAACCAGCGGTGTCGTTTGACTTAGCAAACGAGGATCGGATGTCGTCGACCTTCTTTTCAAAATGGTTGACGAAGTCATCTGCAGAGAGGGAGGAGGGGGGAGGGGCGGAGGATTCAGGAGGGAGGAGAAGGTGACAAAGAGCTTCCTAGGGTTAGAGGCAGATGCTTGGAATTTAGCGTGGTAGAAAGTGGCTTTAGCAGCAGAGACAGAGGAGGAAAATGTAGAGAGGAGGGAGTGAAAGGATGCCAGGTCCGCAGGGAGGCGAGATTTTCCTCCATTTCCGCTCGGCTGCCCGGAGCCCTGTTCTGTGAGCTCGCAATGAGTCATCGAGCCACGGAGCGGGAGGGGAGGACCGAGCCGGCCTGGAGGATAGGGGACATAGAGAGTCAAGGGATGCAGAGAGGGAGGAGAGGAGGGTTGAGGAGGCAGAATCAGGAGATAGGTGGGAGAAGGTTTGAGCGGGAGGGAAGAGATGATAGGATGGAAGAGGAGAGAGTAGCGGGGGAGAGAGAGCGAAGGTTGGGACGGCGCGATACCATCCGAGTAGGGGCAGTGTGGGAGGTGTTGGATGAGAGCGAGAGGGAAAAGGATACAAGGCAGTGGTCGGAGACTTGGAGGGAGTTGCAGTGAGGTTAGTGGAAGAACAGCATCTAGTAAAGATGAGGTCGAGCGTATTGCCTGCCTTGTGAGTAGGGGGGAAGGTGAGAGGGTGAGGTCAAAAGAGGAGAGGAGTGGAAAGAAGGAGGCAGAGAGGAAAGAGTCAAAGGTAGACGTGGGGAGGTTAAAGTCGCCCAGAACTGTGAGAGGTGAGCCGTCCTCAGGAAAGGAGCTTATCAAGGCATCAAGCTCATTGATGAACTCTCCGAGGGAACCTGGAGGGCGATAAATGATAAGGATGTTAAGCTTGAAAGGGCTAGTAACTGTGACAGCATGGAATTCAAAGGAGGCGATAGACAGATGGGTAAGGGGAGAAAGAGAGAATGACCACTTGGGAGAGATGAGGATCCCGGT
>NW_025751292.1:0-15793 GCF_021184085.1 Oncorhynchus gorbuscha
GTGAAAGAGGACTCAAAAGCGACTTAACAGAAACAGAGTTTATTTAAGTCCAAACAGGAATAACAGAAATCCTCTAGTCTGTAGAGGGGAATAACTGGAGAAGCGGCCACAGACTGCAGGTCGCTTCGGGTAGGCGCAGGCCGTAGTAGACAGAGACACCTGCTCACACGCAGCATCTGATGAAGGCAAAAACACGACAGGACAGGGCGATACACAATCACAGCAAAAACACGACAGGACAGGGCGAAGCGAGAGAGTGAGAGGGGAGGGGGAGAGAGAGGGATAGAAAGAGGGAAAGAACCCAATAAGACCAGCAGAGGGAAACGAACAGAATGGGGAG
The DNA here is from genome assembly GCF_021184085.1 of Oncorhynchus gorbuscha. Lineage (NCBI taxonomy): Eukaryota > Metazoa > Chordata > Actinopteri > Salmoniformes > Salmonidae > Oncorhynchus > Oncorhynchus gorbuscha. The sequence continues at coordinate 341 of NW_025751292.1, forward strand.
CACAGGGACAAGACATGATAATAAATGACAAACATGACAGTACCCCCCACTCACCGAGCGCCTCCTGGCGCACTCGAGGAGGAATCCTGGCGGCAACGGAGGAAATCATCGATGAGTGAACGGTCCAGCACGTCCCGAGACGGAACCCAACTCCTCTCCTCAGGACCGTAACCCTCCCAATCCACTAAGTATTGGTGACCCCGTCCCCGAGAACGCATGTCCATGATCTTATGTACCTTGTAAATAGGTGCGCTCTCGACAAGGACGGGAGGGGGAGGGAAGACGAACGGGGGTGCGAAGAAAGGGCTTAACACAGGAGACATGGAAGACAGGATGGACGCGACGAAGATGTCGCGGAAGAAGCAGTCGCACAGCGACAGGATTGACGACCTGGGAGACACGGAACGGACCAATGAACCGCGGAGTCAACTTACGAGAAGCTGTCGTAAGAGGAAGGTTGCGAGTGGAAAGCCACACTCTCTGGCCGCAACAATACCTTGGACTCTTAATCCTGCGTTTATTGGCGGCTCTCACAGTCTTCCCCGCAGACAAAGGCAGACCGGTAATGAAGCCTAAGGCGATGTGAGACCATGGTCGAGAAGGAATGGGGAGCGGTCTGAGACGACCGGCAGGAGGAGAGTTACCCGACTTAGTCTGCGCGCAGTCCGAACAAGCAGCCACGAAACGGCGCGTGTCACGCTCCTGAGTCGGCCACCAAAAGCGCTGGCGAATAGACGCAAGAGTGCCTCGAACACCGGGATGACCAGCTAACTTGGCAGAGTGAGCCCACTGAAGAACAGCCAGACGAGTGGAAACAGGAACGAAAAGGAGGTTACTAGGACAAGCGCGCGGCGACGCAGTGTGCGTGAGTGCTTGCTTAACCTGTCTTTCAATTCCCCAGACTGTTAACCCGACAACACGCCCATAAGGAAGAATCCCCTCGGGATCAGTAGAAGCCACAGAAGAACTAAACAGACGGGATAAGGCATCAGGCTTGGTGTTCTTGCTACCCGGACGGTAAGAAATCACAAACTCGAAACGAGCGAAAAACAACGCCCAACGAGCTTGACGGGCATTAAGTCGTTTGGCAGAACGGATGTACTCAAGGTTCTTATGGTCTGTCCAAACGACAAAAGGAACGGTCGCCCCCTCCAACCACTGTCGCCATTCGCCTAGGGCTAAGCGGATGGCGAGCAGTTCACGGTTACCCACATCATAGTTGCGCTCAGATGGCGACAGGCGATGAGAAAAATAAGCGCAAGGATGAACCTTATCGTCAGACTGGAAGCGCTGGGATAGAATGGCTCCCACGCCTACCTCTGAAGCGCCAACCTCGACAATGAATTGTCTAGTGACGTCAGGAGTAACGAGGATAGGAGCGGACGTAAAACGTTCTTTTAGAAGATCAAAAGCTCCTGGGCGGAACCGGACCACTTAAAACACGTCTTGACAGAAGTAAGAGCTGTGAGAGGAGCAGCAACTTGACCGAAATTACGAATGAAACGCCGATAGAAATTAGCGAAACCTAAAAAGCGCTGCAACTCGACACGTGACCTTGGAACGGGCCAATCACTGACAGCTTGGACCTTAGCGGAATCCATCTGAATGCCTTCAGCGGAAATAACGGAACCGAGAAAAGTAACGGAGGAGACATGAAAAGAGCACTTCTCAGCCTTTACGTAGAGACAATTCTCTAAAAGGCGCTGTAGAACACGTCGAACGTGCTGAACATGAATCTCGAGTGACGGAGAAAAAATCAGGATATCGTCAAGATAGACAAAAACAAAGATGTTCAGCATGTCTCTCAGAACATCATTAACTAATGCCTGAAAAACAGCTGGCGCATTGGCGAGACCGAACGGCAGAACCCGGTACTCAAAATGCCCTAACGGAGTGTTAAACGCCGTTTTCCACTCGTCCCCCCCTCTCTGATGCGCACGAGATGGTAAGCGTTACGAAGGTCCAACTTAGTAAAGCACCTGGCTCCCTGCAGAATCTCGAAGGCTGATGACATAAGGGGAAGCGGATAACGATTCTTAACCGTTATGTCATTCAGCCCTCGATAATCCACGCAGGGGCGCAGAGTACCGTCCTTCTTCTTAACAAAAAGAACCCCGCCCCGGCCGGAGAAGAAGAAGGCACTATGGTACCGGCGTCAAGAGACACAGACAAATAATCCTCGAGAGCCTTACGTTCGGGAGCCGACAGAGAGTATAGTCTACCTCGAGGAGGAGTGGTCCCCGGAAGGAGATCAATACTACAATCATACGACCGGTGAGGAGGAAGGGAGTTGGCTCGGGACCGACTGAAGACCGTGCGCAGATCATGATATTCCTCCGGCACTCCTGTCAAATCGCCAGGTTCCTCCTGAGAAGTAGGGACAGAAGAAACGGGAGGGATGGCAGACATTAAACACTTCACATGACAAGAAACGTTCCAGGATAGGATAGAATTACTAGACCAATTAATAGAAGGATTATGACATACTAGCCAGGGATGACCCAAAACAACAGGTGTAAACGGTGAACGGAAAATCAAAAAGAAATAGTCTCACTGTGGTTACCAGATACTGTGAGAGTTAAAGGTAGTGTCTCAAATTTGATACTGGGAAGATGACTACCATCTAAGGCAAACATGGGCGTAGGCTTGTCTAACGGTCTGAAAGGAATGTTATGTTTCCGAACCCATGCTTCGTCCATGAAACAACCCTCAGCCCCAGAGTCAATCAAGGCACTGCATGTAGCACCCGAACCGGTCCAGCGTAGATGGACCGACATAGTAGTACAAGATCTAGATGAAGAGACCTGAGTAGTAGCGCTCACCAGTAGCCCTCCGCTTACTGATGGGCTCTGGCCTCTTACTGGACATGAATTAACAAAATGTCCAGCAACTCCGCAATAGAGGCACAGGCGGTTGGTGATCCTCCGTTCCCTCTCCTTAGTCGAGATGCGAATCCTCCCAGCTGCATGGGCTCAGTCTCAAAGCCAGAGGAGGGAGATGGTTGCGATGCGGAGCAGGGAAACACCGTTGATGCGAGCTCTCTTCCACGAGCCCGGTGACGAAGATCTACCCGTCGTTCTATGCGGATGGCGAGAGCAATCAAAGAGTCCACATCTGAAGGAACCTCCCGGGAGAGAATCTCATCCTTAACCACTGCGTGGAGTCCCTCCAGAAAACGAGCGAGCAGCGCCGGCTCGTTCCACTCACTAGAGGCAGCAAGAGTGCGAAACTCAATAGAATAATCCGTTATGGACCGTTCACCTTGGCATAAGGAAGCCAGGGCCCTAGAAGCCTCCTACCAAAAACTGAACGGTCAAAAACCCGAATCATCTCCTCTTTAAAGTTCTGGAACTTGTTAGAGCAATCAGCCCTTGCCTCCCAGATAGCTGTGCCCCATTCTCGAGCCCGGCCAGTAAGGAGTGAAATGACGTAAGCAACCCGAGCTCTCTCTCTAGAGTATGTGTTGGGTTGGAGAGAGAACACAATCTCACACTGCGTGAGAAAGGAGCGGCACTCAGTGGGCTGCCCGGAGTAGCAAGGTGGGTTATTAACCCTAGGTTCTGGAGGCTCGGCAGGCCAGGAAGTAACAGGTGGCACGAGACGAGACTCTGGAACTGTCCAGAGAGGTCGGAAACCTGAGCGGCCAGGTTCTCCACGGCATGGCGAGCAGCAGACAATTCCTGCTCGTGTCTGCCGAGCATGGCTCCTTGGATCTTGACGGCAGTGTAACGAGCGTCTGAAGTCGCTGGGTCCATTCCTTGGTCGGTTCCTTCTGTCATGCAGGTGAAAGAGGACCCAAAAGCGACTTAACAGAAACAGAGTTTATTTAAGTCCAAACAGGGAATAACAGAAATCCTCTAGTCTGTAGAGGGGAATAACTGGAGAAGCGGCCACAGACTGCAGGTCGCTTCGGGTAGGCGCAGGCCGTAGTAGACAGAGACACCTGCTCACACGCAGCATCTGATGAAGGCAAAAACACGACAGGACAGGGCGATACACAATCACAGCAAAAACACGACAGGACAGGGCGAAACGCAATCACAGCATGGTGAATACTAAACAAGGAACCGACGGGACAGGAACGGAACACAAAGGAATAAATAGGGACTCTAATCAGGGGAAAGGATCGGGAACAGGTGTGGGAAGACTAAATGATGATTAGGGGAATAGGAACAGCTGGGAGCAGGAACGGAACGATAGAGAGAAGAGAGAGCGAGAGAGTGAGAGGGGGAGGGGGAGAGAGAGGGATAGAAAGAGGGAAAGAACCCAATAAGACCAGCAGAGGGAAACGAACAGAATGGGGGAGACAGCCCAAAATAACATGTTATCTGCTACAGAGGATCTCACATAAGTCAGCTGTTGACAGGTTAAATGTTTGCTGAAGGAAAGGGTGCTTTAACAAGAGATCATCATGTAAGTTAACAACATGGTCCATACTGTTTTGAAGCTTTTACATTCCCTATAATGCTTATAAGTCACATTGATTGATTAATTGATTGATAACTAGCCTACTATCATCAAATAATTACTTAGACTATGTTAAACCTATGTTTCAATCCACTCGAGACAACACGCTTTAAAGACATGGGGGTTAAGTCATTATCCATTTTGGCAGTTTTTTATTTAACCTTTATTTAACTAGGCAAGTCGGTTAAAACAAATTTGTATTTACAATGACAGCCTACCAAAGGGCAAAATACCTGCTGTGGGGACGGGGGACTGGTATTTAAAAAAAAACAAATACGCATCACGACAAGAGAGACAACACAACATAAAGAGAGAACTAAGACAAGATAATAGAAAGGCGCAGCACAAGACAACACAGTACAGTAGCAACACAACATGGCAACAACATAGTAGCAACCGAACATGGCGGCAACACAACATGGTAGCAGCACAAAACATGGTACAAACATTATTGGGCACAGACAACAGCATAAAGGGCAAGAAGGTAGAGACAACAATACATGACGCAAAGCAGCCACAACTGTCAGTAAAAGTGTCCATGATCGAGTCTTTGAATGAAGAGATTGAGATAAAACTGTCCTGTTTGAGTGTGTGATGCGAAGGGTATACAGAGACGACCAGTTTACAGAGGAGTATAGAGTGAAATGATGTGTCCTATAAGGAGCATTGGTGGCAAATCTGATGGCCAAATGGTAAAGAACATTCTAGCCGCTTGAGAGCACCCTTACCTGCCGATCTATAAATTATATCTCCAATCTAGCATGGGCAGGATGGTCATCTGAATCAGGATAAAGTTTGGCAGCTGGGGTGAAAGAGGAGCGATTATGATAGAGCAATCCACGTCTAGATTTAACTTTAGCCTGCAGCTTTGAGATGCTGAGAGAAGGACAGTGTGCCTTCTAGCCATACACCCAAGTACTTGTATGAGGTGACTAAACCCTCAGATATAGTAATCAGACCTGTGGCGCAGCGGGGCATTCTTCTTACCAAACCACATTACCTTTGTTAAGGAGGTGTTCAGAACAAGGTTAAGGGTAGAGAAAGCCTGTTGGACACTAAGAAATCTTTGTTGTAGAGCTTTTGACACAAAATCCGGGGAGGGGCAAGCTGAGTATAAGACTGTATCATCTGCATATAAGTGGATGAGAGCTTCCACTGTCTGAACTATGTTGTTGATGTAAATTGAGAAGAGCATGGGGGCTAGGATTGAGCTTGGGGTGCTCTGTTGGTGATTTAGCAGTGGCGGACACAGTAGATGTTCTGACTTCATACACTGTGCTCGTTGAGAGAGGTAGTAAGCAAACCAGGCCAAGAACCTTATGAGACACCAATACTCCTTAGCCGGCCCACAAGAATGGAATGGTCTACTGTATCAAAAAAGCTTTGGCTTTGTCAAAAGTCAATAAAAATAGCAGCAACAAATTGCTTAGAATCAAAGGCAATGGTGACATCATTGAGGACCTTTTTAAGGTTGCAGTGACACATCCATAACCTGGCAGAAAACCAGATTGCATACCAAATTTGCAATCTGTTTTTCCAACATTTTTGATAAACAGGGCAAAACTAGAAATAGGCCTATAACAGTTAGGATCAGCTTGATCTCCCCTTTAAATAAAGGACAGACTGTCGCTGCCTTCCAAGCCATGGGAACCTCCCCAGAAAGGAGAAACAAGTTTTTTTAAAGGTAAGAGATAGGCTTGGCGATGATAGGGGCAGCTATCTTAAAGAAGAAAGGGTCTAAACCATCTGACCCAGATGTTTTTTTTAGGTCAGTTTCAGGAGATCCGTTAGCACCTCGGACTGCGAGAATAAACTTTGTGACCGCCTGTAGAAGAAACTTTGTAGCAGGGCAGGGGAAAGAGGGAGAGCGTCGGGGAAAGTTGCATTAGAAGGGGGTGGGAGATGAGGGAAATGTTGAAGTGCAAGGAGGCATGGCTGAGTCAAAGAGGAATCCTGACTTAATGAAGTGGTGATTAAGGAGCTCAGTCATGTGCTTCTTGTCAGTTACAAACCATCAACTTTAGGGACATGGGCAGCTGTGAGAAGGAGGGTTTATTCTCCAGGTATTTAAACGTTTTCCAGAACCGTAGTGTTAAACCCCAGAGAGAACAGCTCCTTAAAGTAACTAACTTTGGCCTTCCGGATATCCTGAGTGCACTTATTTCTCATTTGCCTGAACAAGAGCCAGTCAGCCAGAGTATGTGTGCCGAGTCTTTCGCCAAATGCAATTCTTGAGGTGGAGTAACTCTGATCGAACACTCCTACTCCTTCAAGGGTTTTCTTACATTTTTACTATTTTCTAGAATGTAGAATAATAGTGCAGACATCAACACTATGAAAATGTGGAATTTTTTTTTTTACCAAAAGTGTTAAAAATATATTTTAGATTTTAGATTCTTCAAAGTAGCCCTCTTGGAATTATCTCAACCAGTTTCATGAAAGCTTTTCCGACAGTCTTGAAGGAATTGCCACATAAGCTGAGCACTTGTTGGCTGCTTTTCAATCACTATGTGGTCCATCTCAATTGAATTGAGTTCAGATGATTCTGTCATGTTTGTCTTAGATTGTCTTGTCATTATGCTTTCCCTTCTGTTCGTTTCCCCCTGCTGGTCTTATTAGGTTCGTTCCCTTTTTCTATCCCTCTCTCTCCCCTCCCTCTCTCTCCTCTCTCTATCGTTCCGTTCCTGCTCCCAGCTGTTCCTATTCCCCTAAATCATTTAGTCTTCCCACACCTGTTCCTTATCTTTTCCCCTGATTAGAGTCCCTATTTCTTCCCTTGTTTTCCATTCCTGTCCTGTCGGATCCTTGTCTATTGTTCACCGTGCTGTGTCTATGTATTGCCCTGTCGTGTCGTGTTTCCCTCAGATGCTGCGTGGTGAGCAGGTGTCTGAGTCTGCTACGTTCAAGTGCCTTCCCCGAGGCAACCTGCAGTTCTTGATCAAGTCTCCAGTCTGTTCTCGTCATTACGAGTAGTATTATGCCTTTTGTTTGTAAAGTAACTTACTGGATTAAATACTCTGTTTTCGCAAGTCGCTTTGGGTCCTCATTCACCTGCATAACAGAAGGATCCGACCAAGGAATGGACCCAGCGACTACAGATGCTCATAACACTGCCGCCGAGATCCAAGGAGCCATGCTCGGCAGACACGAGCAGGAATTGTCTGCTGCTCGCCATGCCGTGGAGAACCTGGCCGCTCAGGTTTCCGACCTCTGACAGTTCCAGAGTCTTCGTCTCGTGCCACCTGTTACTTCCTGGCCTGCCGAGCCTCCGGAACCTAGGGTTAATAACCCACCTTGCTACTCCGGGCAGCCCACGGAGTGCCGCTCCTTTCTCACCCAGTGTGATATTGTGTTCTCTCTCCAACCCAACACATACTCTAGCGAGAGCTCGGGTTGCTTACGCCATTTCACTCCTTACTGGCCGGGCTCGAGAGTGGGGCACAGCTATCTGGAGGCAAGGGGCGGATTGTTCTAACAATTACCAGAACTTTAAAGAGGAGATGATTCGGGTTTTTGACCGTTCAGTTTTTGGTAGGGGAGGCTTTAGGCCCTGGCTTCTTGCCAAGGTGATCGATCCATAACGGATTACTCTATAGAGTTTCGCACTCTTGCTGCCTCTAGTGACTTGGGAACGAGCCGGCGCTGCTCGCTCGTTTCTGGAGGGACTCCACGCAGTGGTCAAAGATGAGATTCTCTCTCGGGAGGTTCCTTCCAGTGTGGACTCTTTGATTGCTCTCGCCATCCGCATAGAACGACGGGTAGATCTTCGTCACCAAGCTCGTGGAAGAGAGCTCGCGTCAACGGTGTTTCCTGCTCCGCATCGCAACCATCTCCCTCCTCTGGCTCAGAGACTGAGCCCATGCAGCTGGGAGGTATTCGCTTCTCGACCAAGGAGAGGGAACGGAGGATCACCAACCGCCTGTGCCTCTATTATGGATTTGATGGACATTTTGTCATTTCATGTCCAGTAAAAGGCCAGAGCTATCAGTAAGCGGTGGAGGGGCTACTGGTGAGCGCTACTACTCAGGTCTCTTCATCTAGATCCTGAATATTATTCTGGGTCCATCTACTAACTGTCTCGTACATGGAAAGCCTTGATTGGACTCTGGGGCTGAGGGCTGTTTCAAGGACGAAGTGACATGGGCCTGAAACATGACATTCTTTCAGACAGTTAGATGTAAGCCTACGCCCATGTTTGCCTTGATGGTAGTCATCTTCCCAGTATCAGATTTGAGACACTACCTTAACTCTCACAGTATCTGGTAACCACAGTGAGACTATTTCTTTTTTTGATTTTTTCACCACCCTTGGCACCTGTTGTTTTGGGTCATCCCTGGCTAGTATGTCATAATCCTTCTATTAATTGGTCTAGTAATTCTATCCTATCCTGGAACGTTTCTTGTCATGTGAAGCGTTTAATGTCTGCCATCCCTCCCATTTCTTCTGTCCCCACTTCTCAGGAGGAACCTGGCGATTTGACAGGAGTGCCGGAGGAATATCATGATCTGCGCACGGTCTTCAGTCGGTCCCGAGCCAACTCCCTTCCTCCTCACCGGTCGTATGATTGTAGTATTGATCTCCTTCCGGGGACCACTCCTCCTCGGGGTAGACTATACTCTCTGTCGGCTCCCGAACGTAAGGCTCTCGAGGATTATTTATCTGTGTCTCTTGACGCCGGTACCATAGTGCCTTCTTCCTCTCCGGCCGGGGCGGGGTTCTTTTGTTAAGAAGAAGGACGGTACTCTGCGCCCCTGCGTGGATTATCGAGGGCTGAATGACATAACGGTTAAGAATCGTTATCCGCTTCCCCTTATGTCATCAGCCTTCGAGATTCTGCAGGGAGCCAGGTGCTTTACTAAGTTGGACCTTCGTAACGCTTACCATCTCGTGCGCATCAGAGAGGGGGACGAGTGGAAAACGGCGTTTAACACTCCGTTAGGGCATTTTGAGTACCGGGTTCTGCCGTTTGGTCTCGCCAATGCGCCAGCTGTTTTTCAGGCATTAGTTAATGATGTTCTGAGAGACATGCTGAACATCTTTGTTTTTGTCTATCTTGACGATATCCTGATTTTTTCACCGTCACTCGAGATTCATGTTCAGCACGTTCGACGTGTTCTACAGCGCCTTTAGAGAATTGTCTCTACGTAAAGGCTGAGAAGTGCTCTTTTCATGTCTCCTCCGTTACTTTTCTCGGTTCCGTTATTTCCGCTGAAGGCATTCAGATGGATTCCGCTAAGGTCCAAGCTGTCAGTGATTGGCCCGTTCCAAGGTCACGTGTCGAGTTGCAGCGCTTTTTAGGTTTCGCTAATTTCTATCGGCGTTTCATTCGTAATTTCGGTCAAGTTGCTGCCCCTCTTACAGCTCTTACTTCTGTCAAGACGTGTTTTAAGTGGTCCGGTTCCGCCCAGGGAGCTTTTGATCTTCTAAAAGAACGTTTTACGTCCGCTCCTATCCTTGTTACTCCTGACGTCACTAGACAATTCATTGTCGAGGTTGACGCTTCAGAGGTAGGCGTGGGAGCCATTCTATCCCAGCGCTTCCAGTCTGACGATAAGGTTCATCCTTGCGCTTTATTTTTCTCATCGCCTGTCGCCATCTGAGCGCAACTATGATGTGGGTAACCGTGAACTGCTCGCCATCCGCTTAGCCCTAGGCGAATGGCGACAGTGGTTGGAGGGGGCGACCGTTCCTTTTGTCGTTTGGACAGACCATAAGAACCTTGAGTACATCCGTTCTGCCAAACGACTTAATGCCCGTCAAGCTCGTTGGGCGTTGTTTTTCGCTCGTTTCGAGTTTGTGATTTCTTACCATCCGGGTAGCAAAAACACCAAGCCTGATGCCTTATCCCGTCTGTTTAGTTCTTCTGTGGCTTCTACTGATCCCGAGGGATTCTTCCTTATGGGCGTGTTGTCGGGTTGACAGTCTGGGGAATTGAAAGACAGGTTAAGCAAGCACTCACGCACACTGCGTCGCCGCGCGCCTGTCCTAGTAACCTCCTTTTCGTTCCTGTTTCCACTCGTCTGGCTGTTCTTCAGTGGGCTCACTCTGCCAAGTTAGCTGGTCATCCTGGTGTTCGAGGCACTCTTGCGTCTATTCGCCAGCGCTTTTGGTGGCCGACTCAGGAGCGTGACACGCGCCGTTTCGTGGCTGCTTGTTCGGACTGCGCGCAGACTAAGTCGGGTAACTCTCCTCCTGCCGGTCGTCTCAGACCGCTCCCCATTCCTTCTCGACCATGGTCTCACATCGCCCTAGACTTCATTACCGGTCTGCCTTTGTCTGCGGGGAAGACTGTGATTCTTACGGTTGTCGATAGGTTCTCTAAGGCGGCACATTTCATTCCCCTCGCTAAACTTCCTTCCGCTAAGGAGACGGCACAAATCATTATCGAGAATGTGTTCAGAATTCATGGCCTCCCGTTAGACGCCGTTTCAGACAGAGGCCCGCAATTCACGTCACAGTTTTGGAGGGAGTTCTGTCGTTTGATTGGTGCGTCCGTCAGTCTCTCTTCCGGGTTTCATCCCCAGTCTAACGGTCAAGCAGAGAGGGCCAATCAGACGATTGGTCGCATACTACGCAGCCTTTCTTTCAGAAACCCTGCGTCTTGGGCAGAACAGCTCCCCTGGGCAGAATACGCTCACAACTCGCTTCCTTCGTCTGCTACCGGGTTATCTCCGTTTCAGAGTAGTCTGGGTTACCAGCCTCCTCTGTTCTCATCCCAGCTTGCCGAGTCCAGCGTTCCCTCCGCTCAAGCGTTTGTCCAACGTTGTGAGCGCACCTGGAGGAGGGTGAGGTCTGCACTTTGCCGTTACAGGGCACAGACTGTGAGAGCCGCCAATAAACGCAGGATTAAGAGTCCAAGGTATTGTTGCGGCCAGAGAGTGTGGCTTTCCACTCGCAACCTTCCTCTTACGACAGCTTCTCGTAAGTTGACTCCGCGGTTCATTGGTCCGTTCCATGTCTCCCAGGTCGTCAATCCTGTCGCTGTGCGACTCGCTTCTTCCGCGACATCTTCGTCGCGTCCATCCTGTCTTCCATGTCTCCTGTGTCAAGCCCTTTCTTCGCACCCCGTTCGTCTTCCCTCCCCCTCCCGTCCTTGTCGAGAGCGCACCTATTTACAAGGTACGTAAGATCATGGACATGCGTTCTCGGGGACGGGGTCACCAATACTTAGTTGATTGGGAGGGTTACGGTCCTGAGGAGAGGAGTTGGGTTCCGTCTCGGGACGTGCTGGACCGTTCACTTATTGATGATTTCCTCCGTTGCCGCCAGGATTCCTCCTCGAGTGCGCCAGGAGGCGCTCGGTGAGTGGGGGGTACTGTCATGTTTTGTCTTAGATTGTCTTGTCATTATGCTTTCCCTTCTGTTCGTTTCCCCTGCTGGTCTTATTAGGTTCGTTCCCTTTTTCTATCCCTCTCTCTCCCCCTCCCTCTCTCTCCTCTCTCTATCGCTCCGTTCCTGCTCCCAGCTGTTCCTATTCCCCTAATCATCATTTAGTCTTCCCACACCTGTTCCTTATCTTTTCCCTGATTAGAGTCCCTATTTCTTCCCTTGTTTTCCGTTCCTGTCCTGTCGGATCCTTGTCTATTGTTCACCGTGCTGTGTCTATGTATTGCCCTGTCGTGTCGTGTTTCCCTCAGATGCTGCGTGGTGAGCAGGTGTCTGAGTCTGCTACGTTCAAGTGCCTTCCCGAGGCAACCTGCAGTTCTTGATCAAGTCTCCAGTCTGTTCTCGTCATTACGAGTAGTATTATGCCTTTTGTTTGTAAAGTAACTTTACTGGATTAAATACTCTGTTTTCGCCAAGTCGCTTTTGGGTCCTCATTCACCTGCATAACAGATTCTGGATGCCAGGTCATCTGATGCAGCACCATCACTCTCCTTCTACGTCAAATAGCCCTTACACAGCCTGGAGGTGTGTTTTGAGTCATTGTCCTGTTGAACACCAAATGATAGTCCCAATAAGCACAAACCAGATGGAATGGCGTATCACTGCAAAATGCTGTGGTAGCCATGATGGTTAAGTGTGCCTTAAATAAACCACAGACTGTGTCACTAGCAAAGCACCCCCATACCTATCACACCACCTCCTCCATGCTTCACGGTGGGAACCACACATGCCGAGATCATCCGTTCACTTACTCTGCGTCTCACAAAGTCACACCGGTTTGAACCAAAAATCAGACCAAAGGACAGATTTCCAACTGTCTAATGGCCATTGCTCATGTTTCTTGTCCTAAGCAAGTCTCTTCTTCTTATTGGAGTCTTTTAGTAGTGGTTTCTTTTGCAGCAATTCGACTTTGAAGGCCTCATCCTAACCAACCTGCCCTCCAAATACACCTCTGCTGTCTTCCACCAGGATCTCAGCGATCACTGCCTCATTGCCTGCATCTGTAATTGGTCCAGGTCAAACGACCACCTCATCACTGTCAAATGCTCCCTAAAACACTTCAGCGAGCAGGCCTTTCTAATCGACCTGGCCTGAGTATCCTGAAGGATATTGACTCCTATTCTGTCAGTCGAGGAAAAGTACTCTTCTCACCATCTTAAGCATGCCCCATTAAAAAAATGTAGAACCAGGAAACAGATATAGCCCTTGGTTCACTCCAGACCTGACTACCCTTGACCAGCACAAAACATCCTGTGGCGTACTGCATTAGCATCGAACAGCCTCGCGAGCATGCAACTTTTCAGAGAAGTAGGAACCATATACACAGCCAGTTAGGAAAGCAAAGGCTAGCTTTTTCAAACAGAAATTTGCATCCTGTTGCACAAACTCCAAAACATTGTAGGACACTATAAAGACCATGGGAGAATATGAGCACCTCCTCCCAGCTGCCCACTGAACTGAGGCTAGGAAACACTGTCACCACCGATAAAACCCACGATAATTGAGAATTTCAATAAGCATTTTTCTTCAGCTGGCCATGCTTTCCACCTAGCTACCCCTACTGCGGTCAACAGCCCTGCACCCCCACAACAACTTTGCCCAAGCCTCCCCATTTCTCCTTCACCCAAATCCATATAGCTGATGTTCTGAAAGAGCTGCAAAATTAGGACCACTACAAATCAGCCGGGCTAGACAATCTGGACCCTCTCTTTCTAAAATTATAACTGAAATTGTTGCAAACCCCATTACTAGCCTGTTCAACATATCTTTCATATTGTCTGAGATCCCCAAAGATCTGAAATCTGTTGCGGTCATCCCTCTAAAAAGGGGGGACACTCTGACCCACAGAGGCCAACTGGCCGACTATTTTCTCTGTATACATCAATGATGTCGCTCTTGCTGCTGGCGATTCTATGATCCACTCTACTCAGATGACACAATTCTGTTTACTTATAGCCCTTCTTTGGACACTGTGTTAACTAACCTCCAGACCAGCTTCAATGCCATACATCTTCCTTCCGTGGCCTCCAACAGCTCTTAAATGCAAGTAAAACTAAATGCATGCTCTTCAACCGATCATTGCTCATGACTGCCCGCCCGTCCAGCATCACTACTCTGGACGGTTCTGACTTGTGAATATGTGAACAACTACAAATACCTAGGTGTCTGTTAGACTGTAAACTCTCCTTCCAGACTCACATTAAGCATCTCCAATCCAAAATTAAATCTAGAATTGCTTCCTATTTCAGCAACAAAGCATCCTTCACTCATACTGCCAAACATACCCTCATAAAACTGACCATCCTACCGATCCTTAACTTCGGCGATGTCATTTACAAAATAGCCTCCAACACTCTACTCAGCAAATTGGCGAAGTTCATCAACAGCAAAGCCATCCGTTTGTCACTAAATCCCCATATACTACCCACCACTGTGACCTGTGTACTTCTGTTGGCTGGCCTCGCTTCATATCTGTCCCCAAACCCACTGGCTCAGGTCATCTATAAGTCTTTGCTAGGTAAATACCTGCCTTGTCTCAGCTCACTGGTCACCATAGCAGCACCCACTCGTAGCACGCGCTCCAGCAGATATATTTCACTGGTCACCCCCAAATCCAATTGCTCTTCCGCCGCCTTTCCTGCCAGTTCTCTGCTGCCAATGACTGGAACGAACTGCAAAAATCACTGAAGCTGGAGACTCATATCTCTCTCACTAAGGACCAGCTGTCAGAGCAGCACCTGTACATAGCCCATCCAACTACCTCATCCCCATACTGTTATTTATTTTATTTATTTTGCTCCTTTGCACCCTAGTATCTCTACTTGCACACTCATCTTCTGCACAGCTTTCACTCCAGTGTTTAATTGCTATATTATAATTATTTCCCAACTGTGGCCTATTTATTGCCATACCTCCTTATCCTACCTCATTTGCACACACTGTATATAGACTTTTTTCTATTGTATCATTGACTGCATGTTTGTTTATTCCATGTGTAACAACTCTGTGTTGTTTTTTGTGTCGCACTGCTTTGCTTTATCTTGGCCAGGTCGCAGTTGTAAATGAGAACTTGTTCTCAACTAGCCTACCTGGTTAAATAAAGGTGAAATAAAAAAATCTAAATCATGCAGTCTCCTCTGAACAGTTGATGTTGAGATGTGTCTGTTACTTGAACTCTGAAGTAAAAAATACGCATTTTCTGAAGCTGGTAACTTTATGAACTTGTCCTTTGCAGCAGAGGTAACAGTCCTCAAGAGAGCCAGTTTCCGCATAGCACTTGATGGTTGTTGTGACCGCCATTGAAGACTGACCTTCATGTCTTAAACTAATGATGGACTGTCATTCCTTTTTGCTCATTTGATCTGTTCTTGCCATAATATGGACTTATCGGGCAATGTTTTGTATACCACCCTACCTTGTCACAACAAGGCACACATATTAATTGAAATGCATTCTAGGTGACTACCTCATGAAGCTGGTTGAAAGTGCTAAGAGTGTGCAAAGCTGTCATCAAGGCAAAGGGTGGCTCAAATATAAAATACATTTGGATTTTTTAAACACTTTTTGGTTACTACTGTGATTCCATATGTGTTATTTCAT